>NC_060889.1:22667814-22832814 GCF_014805685.1 Silurus meridionalis | reverse complement strand
GCTAGCAATTAACTTACCAATAGCGAGGGTGACAAAGGATACCTGTATTAACAAGGACACCCAGCTAAGCAAATAAATAAACCACATCTTGTTTTTTTTAAATAAACACAATTAATATTAAAAAAATAGACAAATAAACAAAACAGCGCGACTTAGCAAAATGCTAAAATAAAACCGAAGCGGGCAAAGTTCAGCCAGCGTTTCCTTAGAGTGCTTCGTCACAGGTGAGGAAGAAGACGCGACGGTGCCGTGTAGGAACCACAGCACCACCTCCGGCTGGAGTTGAAATTACACCGCATAGCTAATACTAATACAGTACTAGAAACTGGGAATACTGGAAAACTCAGTAAATTAGTTTAAGAAATTACAGACTGCCTCAACCCAAAGACACTCCAAGATATATGTCAGATATATGTTAGTTTATGTTGTCTGGTGTAGCACCTCTGTTGTTTTGTTTTACTGTGTACTGCACTGTATATGGTTAAAATCACAATAAAAGCCTACTTGCATTGATTTCACTTAAAATATCATAGAAGTAATAATGCCGTCTGTGTAGAAATGCGTGTGAATAATCTTTAATCAATCTTAATATGGATTAAGCATAATATAGCAGCAGGGCCTCAATAATCATCTCTGACCAAAGGTGTGTGGGACAATGATTGCATTCACCTCACCATCTTAAGACCTGAGCTATCTCCTTAGTGGTTAAGGTGCTGGGTTACTGATCAGAAGGTTCCAAGCCCCAGTATTGCCAAGCTACCAATCTTGGGCCCTTCAGCAAGGTCCTTAACTCTCAGTACTCAGATGCTTCTTCAGTCAAGTTGTTTAAAGGCTGGACTACCGCAACCATCTCCTGGCAGGTGCCTCTGAGTGCAATTTGATTCTGCAACTGATGTAGATGCATGAATTCTCCAACACCACCCAATTTATATATTTCATCCACTGGCTTCCATTAGCTGTCCACATTCAATTTAAAAACCCTACAAAGCCAAAAAAAAAAAAAAACATTGAGCACCAACTTACCTCAAAGAACTTATTACACCCTGCACCACACACACACACACACACACACACACACACACACACACACACACAGAGATTATCCATCATTGGTTGATTGGCACACAGGTGGTAGAATAAACTTCACCTATATGGTTCACCAAAAAAAAAATCATAAAAACAACTTTTGTATGTATTTTCAGACAGGTGGCATTCTTGTGACCTAATAAATCGGTAACTAGTAAGAACGCTGGCTTTATAAATTTATTTGAAGTAAAACTACACTGTATTACCGCTTATTGTTAAGGATTGAATCTGGTGTTTCTCCATCTATTTAAATTTTATATAATAAAATATGAATATAATATTATATTATCCTCACTGTACTTTGTCACACTGTTCACTTTAGCTAGCTAACACTGAAATAGATGTTTAATTTTTACATGCTAACTATACCGTGACATAGCCTATCAACTTTAGTCGTTTTTTACATACAGTACAAGGTAACATTAAAATAATAAATTGTAATAGTTTGAATAAATGTATATATAAATTTGTAAAAAAAAAATTGTATACTTTAGATTTACTGTAACATGTAATTGCTAACCGTCTCACCAACCTCCACACAGTGCCTTCATGAAGCTTTTTTTGGAACCTCAGTTCTCCAGCATTTGTTCATTTATTCATAGCTTGTGCCTGAACCTCAAAACCTTGAACCTTGTTATGACAGTCCAACATGCATGCATATTCCCACTTAGGAGCAATATGACATTGCTATTCCACCTGCTGGCATGTTTTTATTCACTGAGCTAAAACCCACACAGACATAAACATGCACAAAAATTCAATACAGACTGTAGCTGTGAGGCGGCAACATCTCCCTCCACTACTTACTGTGCCAACCTCATCTAAATCACACATCCATAACCACACCTTAGATACTCCCTCTACATACACACAAACACAGAAATCAGACACCTTACAGTTCCCAGTGAGAGATATAAATTCTTTATAATGTTTGCTAGATAAAGGTCTTTCTCAAGGGGGTGAAAAGAACTTGTATTGAATAAATTGAGTTTAAAAGCAGAAAGCCAAGAGCTACTACAGTGCAAATAATTCCTTTCCACTTAAATGCTTTTAGCAAAGAATAGCAGTGTGATGTGTGGAGAGAAAAAAGCACCTTTCCCATCTTCTTGATGCCTGAATGAACTCGACTAGACGCTTTTAAAAACGCGCACACAGAGAATACAGAGAGACGAAAAAAGTGTAATGACACCTCACAGAATCACTGATTTCTTTTAAAAGCACACAAATATAGCATGTAAAAATAAATAACAAAAACAAAAATAACAAACTATTTCTAAATATTCTGTAGAAGAAGAATGTTTTATTTCATTATTCTAAAAGGGCCTTTGAACGTTTCTAATACATTAATAAAACTGATACAAACAATTTTAAATACCTACAAATGTAAGCTAAATAGTTTCTTTACATTTTATAAAATGGTAATTAGTGACTGTGCTGACAACTATGAAATCTTCCTTCAAATAATGAATATAATGAATGTTGAAAAATAATCATACAATTATTTTCAGTGTGTCATTCATTGAAGTCTTAAAAGAAAAATAATCTTAAGGATATTCCATGAAACTTAATTTTCTGTTAACTTCATTTCGGGTTCCAAATTTCATGTAACCAGTGTATTATAATCAATATGGTGGCAAGAGATAAAACTGCCTTTATTTTCACTTCTCTTCCCAAATGACACATTCTGATGCTCTGATGCGTGAGTTTCTCTTTTCCTGGTTCTGCTTCACCCTTCGCAGTACAGGAGTATTCCCACTCTCTGATAGCCAGTTTGCTGAGACTTTGTCTGTGGATGCAGGAGCCGGATCTGCAATATTGGATGGACATCAGGTATGGGAACTATGAGCACTAAAACTAAAACAGTAGTTCATGCCAGGCCTAAATACAATTAATTAAAGTTGTGGTTGTTTATATAAGTAATGTAATAGAAGAACCTGACTTTAAAATGTGACAATGTTTTTTAACATATGTACAGTTTCCTTCCTGAATTATTCAGATTAATACAATGTCTTATATCTCTTCTATCACATATTAGATTTGTACTGCTTGTACTGTGAGCTATACCTATCAATGTGAAACAGAGCAAGCAAACTACATCTGTGACTATGGATTTCTAAATAAATAAGAGCTTGGTATTTGCTTTATTTTGGCCTTAGCAGTAAACCTAAATGAAAGATTTTTACCCTGAGGTTTTGTTGCTGCAGTGGGTGGGGTGCCTTTTTCATCCCCAATTGCCCGTCTTCTTCGCTGCAAGACCATCTGAAGCTCCGCGTCCCCTACATTACGACTAATCTTCTTCCTTGACAAAATTCTGATGGGTGCTGGTTTTTTTATGGTGTCCTGAGTGAAAAAACAGGTCAATAGCTTCTTCTGATCATTCTTATTAACAAGGTGTTGCAAGTTAAAGAATTTCCTTTCACAGGATGTTTTTGTTTTTCACACCATTCTGCATAAACTCTAAAGACTATTTTGTGAGAAAACACGAGATCGTGTTTCCATAACCATGTCATGCTTAAATCACAAAGTTCACATTCTCAACTTGATTTGAACAATTACTGAAGCTATGGAGTTATATCTCTATAAGGTTTATACAGCCAAAAAAAGGTATACTATTAAATCAGTTTATATCACAGTCACAGGTGCGACCGGTGGGTTAATGAGAAATGAAACAGCAAATGGCTATTTACCAGTATTCCCTGCAACTCAAGGACAGCAGACTTCCTCTTCTCACTTCGTTGATCCTATGACAATAAACAGTTCTATTATCCTGCAGCAGTCTATTTGACTTTATTTTCAGTAGTTGCAAGGATTTATAACGGCAGTCACTTTGTCAATTTAAAAGCTTGGTATTTTGTAGTATAGTACAAACACTATGTTAAGCGAAAAATTACACAGAAAGAATGCAGTTTCTGTTCCATTCTTTGACTTTATCAAACATTTTATTTGCAGATTGCAGTTTAAAGATTTACCAGTAATATGTATACATACACTGTATATTACATGTAAAAGTGATAATTCACTGAAGACTTGCCTTCCATGGGTCTTCATCCAAGTTAGTCTGTAAGGTAAAAAAAAAAATTATAAAATGAATTATCTTTATCTGTAATTTTCCTTCATTTAGCTCTGTGGATAAAAAAACAAACAAAAAAACCCTATTTACCTGTGGGGGTTTCTGGGTGGGCTTTAGTACAATCCCCTGCTTAATTCTCGTCATCATTTCATCCACTGCTCTGGCTTTCATATCAATAGACTGTGGTGGCTCTGTAATAACAAAACGGCAGGTCAACAGTTAGGCAAATTCTTCCCTGCAAAGTAAGGGTTGTGTATAAAGATGAACACATATTGCTCTTACTCTTAGGGTCAGTGGCATTGTTTCCAACCTTCTTTCTGTTCCTCAAAGCATCCAGTGGGCTAAAGGGAAACATCAGTATATTTATTATACTGTCTTAGGTCTTTTTACCATATTATGTTCTCATGTATACTGTACATGTCATTATAATGGAGCTAATTATCATTTTGATCTTACTCAACAGGACTTGTGGAGAGCACAGGAGGAGGTGGTGGTGGTGGAGGAGGAGGAGGAGGCGGAGGCGGAGGAGGTGGAGGAGGAAGAGTTGAAGAGGAAAGTGGAGCTGCCATGACCTTCTTTTCATTTGATAGGCCGGATTCTTTGCAAGGATTCTCTTTAGCCATTTTCAGCAGATCCTGAAGCTGCTTAACTGAGTACATATTATTAAATTATGTGCAGTTTTGCGTGTCATGTAAGATTAAACCATTCTTCTCACATGAAAATGTCTGATCTAATTACACCAATGATAGCACAGCACAGCTGGACTCACCTTCCTCCTGTAGTTCTGTCACTGTGTTTTGTGAGTCCCTCAACTGATTCTCTATCTTTATCTTCTCTTTCAAGTTGGTCTCTAGCTGAGCTCTGACCATCTGCAGCTCGGTAAGAGCATTAAACTCCTCCATCACTGCCTGAGACTGGCTCCTCTGCAACAGAGAAGCACAATCCAGGAGGACAGTTAGGATTAAGATATTCGTTTATCATTTCTGATTATCATTTCTGCTTTTAAATACCCACATTGCCTCTGTGATCCTCCACACAAGCAAACATACACTCAGACACGTGCATGCATTGCAGTCAGTGATGTTACTATACTTGTAAGTGCATGTCCATGCACTTTCTTATGATTATTATGTGCTAATTTGTACTATCACCTGACTCTGATATTTTGATTTACTTTTCTACTTTAACTTTAATAAAACATTTTAATGCCGTAACTAACTGTATCAAATTTCATTGTTTTATAAACATGATTAGAGATTCACTAAAAGCACAAACTTTCGAGCGCAATTTTGTCTACACACTTTCCTTAGTGCCATATATCTATATAAGCATAAATATTTCAATATATATATATGTAAGGTAAACATTTATAGACTCTAGTGTAGACTAGTGTAATTGGCCATTAAAGCATGACTAAACATTTACCAGAGTATTTTTTTTACAAAAGTACTTGCACTGTTACTTGAGTAATGCATTTGGTTCATCTATCACTCTCTCACGGACATACACAAACGCTCACACACACCTGGTGTTGATGATGCAGTCGAATCTCCTCCAGTGCTTTGCTAAGTTGAGCCACCTGCTCAAGGGCTTGCTTAAGCTGTGCATCAACCTCTTCATTTTGTACCAGGGCCAAGCTCTGCCTTTGGCTTTCTTTCTGCTTCACCAGCACCTATACTCATCCATTCCCAATGAAACATCTTGTTAGCTTTTTTAATACTAAATGAATTGACTCATTACCATATATGTATGTTCTGATTAGTATATACTATATGAGTTGTATTTCAAAGGATGAAGTAGAAACAATTGGTTTTCAATAGATAGTATTTTTTAGCAATTGTTAACCCACACCCACAATGTAGTGTTCAAACTTTTTATTGTTTTATTGATTGTGTGAATAAGACCAGTAATTATTTAGTTTATTTAAACAAAGACAGTTAATAAAAAAAAAAGGACCATTAAATCATCCCAGACTCCACCTTCAAAAATCACATCCTTCACTGATTCATACAGAAGAAAAAAAGAAGGAACCTGACTGAAAGACCCTGGAAGTGAATCTGTTTTGGTTTCCAATCATAACTTTCACTTCCCGCATTTATTAAGTGCTCTTAGTTCACAACATAGCCAGAGTTTCAGAGATCAACCGGTGACTCTCACACCAACTGCATTGCAGTTAAACTAGAAAAAGCCTGTTTTTTGACAAGTGAATAGTTGCAGCTCTTTGTATGAAGACAAGCCTGCATTTACTTTCTGTTTGGGTTAGGCCTTCATTAGACTCTTTGTAACAGAAATCCAAATAAGGAAATGAATGTGTTTTGAAAACATGGTAAAACACATAAATGGACAGGACTAGCAATAAAGAGCCTCATTCAAGCTGTTTAGTGTGTGGCGGGCCATTGAGAGTGAGACTGAGTGGGGTGTAAACAGTAGGGGTCCCTTTCACAGGTGAAATTCCCCCCTGCAAAGCCCTCATTATGCCATCTGCAAATAGTGAACAATACGGACAAAGGCAACAATGATGGTGGCGGATATAAAGTGTCAGCGAAGGACAGGGGGCTAAAAAGCTTCAGTTTACAAACTGCCATCTTGATGGGTACTAATTATTTCGGAGGGGTGTGTTGGGGTGAATGCGAGGAAGCGTCCTGTGCTGAGATGCTCACTTAGAGAGAATAAATGCCAGAACAGCTGGCATTAATAAAAACAAGGTGCAGTCTCTCTGTGTGTGTGTATGTGTGTGTGTGTGTGTGTGTGTGTGTGTGTGTGTGTGTGTGTCCCATTATCCTAATATACACAAAACAAAAGGGTTGTTGTTAAAATAGTGGGAAATAGACAAGTTGCCTTTTGTCTACTCATACTTAGATGAATCACAGACAATATACTCTCTGTTCCTTATAAACATTTATTCACCAGATGTACTAATGGTAGGTCTGACCCTTTCCCCCTGACCACCCAATGTGTTTATCCTATAATAGAATAATTAGAGGCAAGTGTAAATACATTTGTATGTCTAAGAAATTGCCTAAATCCTCCAAATATGGTTCATATTATGTATTAATTCTACATTCCCATTAAGGAAAATCATTTTGAAGGAGCAAGAGCAAGCCAGTGCTCCAGATATACTTGACTTTATCAAAACAGAACTACTACCTGATGTGCAAACTGTTCAGCATGATGCCTGAGTCCCTGCTCTATTTCCAGCTTCTGTGACATCTCTGCAAACTCTTCTGTAACAAGCTGGGACACTACGCTCAGCATTCACACAATAGTACACACAGAAAGAGAGAAGGAAGAAGAATTACATAAAAAAAATAACTGATGAATCAAATAATACATTTGATTAAACAAATCATTCAATCAATCAATCAATCAGCTCAAATTAAGATATTCATTCACCTCTTTTTATTTTGTTTACTGTTCGACTCTGTTTAGATAATTTTCTCAAAATGGCCTCTTTTTCCTGGACCTCCATCGCAAGCTGTTCAGAGTGATGGAAAAATCAATATGATAAGGTCTCATAACCCATTACAAAAACCACACGCTTTCTATATGAGCATTTTCTTTACCTGTTCTTTCACTTCATCCCTTTCCTTTTTCAAAACGTCTACCTGCTCACACAGCTGCATCTTCTCTCCCAAGAGCTGATCAACAGAGGACTGAAGCTCTGACAACACAGTGGGTTCTACTATGAATTTTAATCCCTTAATATATCACATTTCTTGCACATTTTAATATTTTGACAAACACACAGGCAGTAATTTGTAATCGGTTTTCTTTTTTTTTAATGTGAGTGACACTTTACATTTTGCATTTTATTTGTCCTTTATAGTTTTTTAAATACACAACAGTGTGTGTAACAGTTCTGAAGCATATAAGGATAAAGGATTACTGTACCTCTGATCTGAGCCTGACTTTTGAAAAGTGGCTCTTCTGCTAATTCGATTGAAGCATCAGAAACAGATTCATCTTCTACATCCAAGTTTAGAGCAACCAGGTTTTCAGGTATTTCTGGGATCAGTGGCAGGAGAGCCTGACTTTTTCTCTTTAAAACTTGTTCTCTTTCGTCACCTGTGATTTCAAAGATCAGGTGTTGTGAACAAAGTGTAGTACTGCAGTAATACTACACACCTTGAAAACATTAAATAATTTTATAGATATATTCGACAATGCTGTGTGTATTTTAGATTCTGCTTCAGTGTTCTACTTATTGGGTGCAGCAAAAGTGGAAATTAGTCTGTTAATGTTTTCCTCTATTTTAATTTTTTTCACTTCTAAGGTCAGTCAATAAATTAATTAATGCCCATTAAATATTCATATTCTTTCACTATTTGTTCACCATTGTGGAGCCATTCATTTCATTGAACTATTTCACTGCACATGAAACTGAAGCACACCCTACATGGAACACCACATGGCACCATGAACACACATTCTCACACCCATATATATACTTTAAGACAATTTAATTTATGTTTTCATGTTGCTCAGGATAAAATGCCCTTTCGGTAAACTGGACAGATTGGTTGAGGTACCTTTAAGGCAAAGGCCTCAGCATTCTCTCTGCACGAGCGTTCAATCTGAAACTGAATCTCCAACATGTTTATCTCCTTTAGCAGCTGAGTGGATGCTAAAGGGAAATCAAACAGAAAGAACAAATAGCTAGTAACTAGAATTTAAAATGTTCAAAAAAAGATAGTATAATTTAATTTTAAATGTAAATAATAGCTTCTGTACATACTTGATTCATAAACAAACTGTATCAGTTTTAGGCTGGTCACGATATAACACTATTTTACTGGCGTACGGAAAGAATACTTGGGCCAAATAATGAGTTTACCTTCCTCCATTTGAGATAGTTTCTGGTTGGCTTCATCGCATTGCTTCTCCAATATTTCACACTGCAGACGTTATTAATAATAGGGTAAATATGACAAAACAGCAATATAATTAATAATGCAGGAATATAGCGATATTTTAGCAAAGCACCTGGATGTCTTGTTCCTCCTCTGAAGATCCGGCACTCTCATCCTCAGAGTCTTGGTTGTAGTAAAATAAATGATTAAAGGTTACAAAACTTGTAAAAGTATAGTGAGTTTGATTAAATATAGATCCTTTCAGTCATTGATATTATGTGCACATTTATCTTCATGGTATTGGACATGCGAACACAATTATTCTAATGCTAAATTTCAACAATTACTTAAATAGTTGAACTAGTTAAATAGTAAATAGATTTCAAAAACAATATTTGAGTCATAGGGTTGTTGGACTCTGCCTCACTAGTAGGACAAATAAATGAGAAACAGATTATACAAAATTAAAAAACGTGAAAAAGTAAATAAAAGTGTATACATGTAGGTGATTTTGAGAAATGTGTGTACGTTTTTTAAAAAGGCAAGTACTCAACTCCACTTAGGTACTTTTGAACATCTACTGATACTAGCAAAGTCTAATATCAACTGAATGACAAATCTACAGTAACAGTAACATACACTCTCACAGTAGTTGCTTTAAACTTACATTGACAGTGTAATTTTAATATAAGATCTTACCTAAATGTTTTAAAACTGTTTCTGACTTCCACATCCTTGCAGAACTCCGGACAGCTATGAGAACTGATAATGATTTCCGAGCACTGAACAGGAATTAGTGACATACAGAGAAAGTTCTAAGAGAAAAGAAGAATTGAAACTCTATTTCTCATTTTAAGTGGAGTTTCAACAGAGTATTTTTTTACTTTTAAAGAAGTGTTCATAGTGAATAGATCCAAGTTAGCTTTATTACAAATCTCTGATCTCTGACTATCTCTGTTTTAAAACCATCTCAGTTCTACTCTGTTTGTTCAGTTTTTATAAACCAAGAATATTTAGAAATACTTTCCATATATATATAATTTCTTTTTCTTTTTTAAAAAAATATGTAATAGATCAGAGCTACTTAATGGATCGATATGGCTTTTTCACACATTAAAAAAGCAATAGTGGAGATTGTTTTCCTTATGTGTTGTGGTTGGTATCACAGTATTTAATTCTGTACAGTTTTGAATGTATATAATGCTCGTTGTTTGGGTATGGCATTCAGTTTGAAACTTATTATATATATATCACAGCCATATTGTTTAAAGATTTGTAATAAAGCTAACTTAGATCTATTCACTATGAACACTGAAACTCCACTTAAAATGAGACTCAAATCATAAACATAAATTACTTGAAGTACTATGGGTTATTAAGGAGAAATTCCAGCTACCATTATTGTGTTGCATCCTTTAGCCCATCCTGTAGCCCATAGACTGGCCTCATGATGGCACCATGACTCTGCCAAAAACAACCTGTTGCTTCTACACATTACCTGAGACTACACATTTACACATGGTTTGCTTTAGTATGTTTGCAGTGGACATTCCTTGTGTTCAGTCCCCTGTGGCTATGCCTTGTAGTAAAACAGTTACTTTAAACATGATAATTATTTGCCATTTAAATTAAAATATTTACTGGGCCAATAAGAATTTTTTTATTGCCTATGTATAATGAAAAAGACTAAATTATTTAAACTAACACAAAGAGACACAAATAGTTAACACAGAAAACCCAGACTGGCTGAGGACAAAGTGGTACAGGAAACAGAAAATGTCAAAGTGTTTAGAAACTCTGTGGAAGAGTGTTTACTATCAGCAATTTTCCCTGATAATTCCACAGAGCTTAAAAATGTATACCCCAGTTCTGCATAGTTGTTTGAAAGCTAAAGATTCTTCGCTGATGTCTACTCACTGTGTCCCCATACACCTGGCCATTGAGGATATTATCCCCAATCAATCTGGGACAACCTTGTGCCCTCCTTAAAATCCCCTCACACTCACACTCTCTGTTGGGATCCGATAGACCTGCATTACTTCTGACATGCAGAAACACTGATTCTGTAAGGGTTGTGACCCCACACAGCAGGTCTTGGCAGGGTTTTAGTCCAACGCAATCACACATCTGCGTGCCTCAGTCCTATGCTACCCACTGTGTTCTCTGCTCGCTCTGTTCTGCATTCAGCACCACCCCCCTCTTCCCCCAAACAACCTTCACCCCACCCCATCCCCCATTCCCACCCGGCCTTACCAAGCCAGTAACCAGCTTCAAGTGCTGCTTCAGATGTACAGAACAAAATCAGTGCTAATTGGAATACTGCAGGCTTGAGAGATGACCAACAAAATGTACTGTTAGTGCATGCCTTTTTAAAATTGTGGTTTTCTGTGTGGTTTATTCTTAAACATTGTTTTTTTCCTACATTTTGCAATATGTGTGTGTGTGTGTGTGTGTGTGTGTGTGTGTGTGTGTGTGTGTGTGTGTGTGTGTGTGTGTGTGTGTATGCCTACAATGCTAATCTAATGCATTTAAAAGGAAAGAGAGTTGTCTCTTTTTAATATTTGTGAGTGTTTTAATGACTCCCCCAGTGACGTGTGTTTAAATATCAAATACAAATCTGAAATTATTTAGTGCACCTCCTGACACAATAAAATCAAAATGTGTATTCCTTACTTTTAATATATAAACAGAACACAGAACTAAACACAACTCTAGCACACACACAAACACACACACACACACACACACACACACACACACACTCTCTCTCTCTCTCTCTCCCCCTCTGTCTCATTCCTTTCTGTTTCCACTCCAGCCACCTGCATTCTCGCAGATGTTGCCAAGTATGGATCATGTGATGTGTGTCCCACTGTCTAGTAATCAGGGTGCATTGTGAAAAGACCTGTATGTGGTATATTTGGAGGGATGTCCTTAGGGAGTTCCCATAGTGGTGTTCTGCTAATACAACTGAAATCACAAATCAATTTACCTAGTTTGCAAACAATAATAACCCATATGGATCATAATCTACAATAAAAAGAAACTGTTGTCTTATCTGTATAATAATAGAGTATAATAAAGTAGTTAAAAGAATGGATCACTATTGCAGGTCAGTATTTTACTCTTACAATTTGACCAAAACTTCTCTACCTCTTTCCTATACTTATAAGTAGTGGTGCCCCTCCTCAAGGCTGTCACTGCCAGCCAGGCTGTTGCCTTGCTATTGTCCTTTAAACAAAAGGAGCTGCTGCCCTCTCACGGGCTATGTTACAGTCTGTCACATGAGGCAGACACTCTGGATCAGCCACTCTTTATCTTCTTTGGTACATCAGATTACTTCCAATGCCTCAGTCTGCTTGGCACATCCAATTCAATTAGACTCTATTAGTCCTGCTCCCATCCTACTGCTCTCTCCACGCCTCTTTCTGTTTCCCAATCCATCCCTTCTTTTGTCTTCCCCCTTTAACCACCCATTGACTTTACCCATGCTTCTCCTCCACTCATCCACTAGGTCACTCTATCAGGCAGGACGGTGGTGCGCATCACTGCTCCCTGGCAAAGATCTGATCCTCATTGTGTGTTGTCCACTCCCTCTCTTCCAATACTACGCTCATTCTCTTTGCAAATGAGAGGCTTTGACAAGTGATCAGAGAAAGAAGGGATGAAAACAGACTAGAGGGAGGGAAAAAAGGTAGGGCTGGGCTACAGGATTGAATCTTGTTGCATTCCCATGGAGCAAAAAGTTAATGATGTCTCTTTTATGGTGCTGGCATTTTATGTGATAAAAAAATTACAAGTGCTGGTGAGCAGCAACAAAAGAATCAACGAATCTAGACTGACGCAGATTTTTCATTGTTTCTATTACAATATAAAATATATTTTTATTATTTTACAGTCAACATTTCTGAAAATATCTATTAAGTAAGTTTACAAAATAAACTGGGAAAGATGTCAAGGCTATTGAAAATGTCCAAACATGATTAAACAAAAAAAACTTTGATTTACTTTGTATTCCTGATCTAGAACAACAATATTGTTGTTAGCATTTAGTAATATTTAATTTTCTTTTTCTCATTGCTTTTCCCTCTTGACTAACAATTATCTCACATCCTTCATTAATAAAGGTCACTCACATGCCTGTCTTGCCCACTTGGCCTAATCTGGCCTGACAGCTTCCTACCATAATTGGTACTAACACCCAGATGGACGGGGCACTAATTTACTGTTCCTAATAAAGAGAGGTGGCTGAGAGGCGGTAGAACAGGGGGAGGCTTTATTTGTTGGTTATAGATACAGAAGCAGTAAACACCCCAGGCCTCAGGCCTGACAGTTTGAATTGGCTTTTGTTCACACATTTGTTCAATAGAGTGTCCTTCCCCTTCCTCCCATTCTGGGCCTTCACCATACCACATGATTTAATATGTCTTTCTCTTTTACACGACAGTCTCCCTTCCCTTGCTCTTTTCTCTCTCATTCAATTTTTCTACAGATATGAATGTTTCACCTGAATGTTCACACTTATATAATATATCTATCTTTAAACCTGTCTGAAATCTGCACATTTATGTGTGTCTGAGTATACGTATTAGTGTGTATTAACAGGAGGCTGGGAGCTTGACCTTCTTTTTAATAATAAGGCTGAAGGTTATGACCCGAGCACTAAATGAAGGAGAAAGAGAAGCTCTAAATTTGTGGTGCTTTGTCATTATTCCTGTCTATTCAATATTCATAAGTTAAATGTCTTTTGATCTATCCCAATGTATACAAGGACTCATGGTATGAGAACAAATCTGTGAATATTTATTTCCAATTGTTTTTCCCATATGTAAACAAATACATATACACACACATACACTATATTGCCAAAAGTATTGAGTCACCTGGTCATAAGTATGGTATGTGATTTTTGAGCATTGCATTCAACATTTATTCCATTTGCCCTTATATTTCCTCCACTCTTCACTCAGCTGTTCCACTAGATTTTGGAGTGTGCTCATGGATATTTGTTATCATCAGCAACAAGAGTATTAAGAAAGGCAGGTACTGGTGTAGGTGAGGAGGCCTGGGGTGCAGTCAGCATTCCAATTCATCCCAAAGGTGTTCAGTAGGGATGAGATCAAAACTCTATAGCAGGCAACTTAAGATCTTCCAACAGGTTTGTGTTTATTTCATTCATTCATTCATTTATTCATTCATAGATCATACACATTGCTTTTTACAGTAAAACAATATCACAAGAGGGACAGGGGTGGGGGGAAGCATTCAATAAATTTAAATGATACAAGTAAAATTTCACTTTGTCTTGTATTATTTAATTAAAGATATCGTATGGCTAGGAACAGATTTTTATAATCAGATCTAAGTTTTTCCTTAGTAAAAAAATCACATTATGTACCTGCATCTGGTAGTGTGATATAAAGTATCTGAATGGGAAATACTGAGTGACAACCTCTGTGCATGTGTGCATGTCCTTGAACGTTCAATCTTTCTCTGACTATAAACACTGTTTATATTTTACTGTCTGTGCACATACACACAAACCAACATTGGGTACAAGACACAAAGTTATCATGACCATGAGCTAGACCAGACCCAAGAAGACCATGCAGGGTACAAAACTCAAAATTATATTTCAATGTCTATAAGTCACAAATCCAGGAGATCACAGTATTTCTTACTAGAAAGGAAGAATTGAAGGGAGCTTTGAAGTCCACAGGGACATGGAGGCTAATTGATTCTGAACAGAGATGAGGAGAAACAAAACATATTCACAGTTACTGTGTGGGAGTGCTGGTACATGGCAAAAAAGCTAAAGGCATAAAGACCAGGTTGTCCTTGGGTGGGGGAATGAAATTGGAAGTGAAAATTGGGGTCAATAGGTCTAGCAGCGAGGAGGTGGCTTTAGTCGGGAAATATGCTAGTTTTTTTCTTTCTTTCTTTCTTTTTTAGAGAATGTCTAACTACACATCTCATTCAATTCCTCACATCAGAGTTACACTTAAAAGGAAGAGGCCATCGACACATCATGCTGTCTTAGCTGACATTCTCTGTTTATATTTTATTTAGTTTTAAAGACTGAATGTGCATTCATTATAATGTGCACAGGGGCCATGACTGAAAAGTGAAAAGTTAATTTAAGATATTAACTGTAAGACATATATGAAGACCACATTGAAAGATGAGGTAATGAAACAAATTTGTATCTTGCAGCCCATGGTTTGACTGTTTTATGTTGACAAAATTAACAAGGAGGAAAACCATAGACTTATTGATAGACTCTGCCAAGGACTTTTATTGATGAAAACATAAAATGAGCATTTTGACCTTTATATGTAATTTAAATAGTAAGGGCAATAATAAAAAAGACATCAAAACATTAATAACTGTCTCACAAAAGACTTAAGAAAATGTTCATGCTCTTTGCATATCAGCTGTCTATTTATTATCTTGCTTTTATTGCACAGATTCCTCTTAAAGTCTCTTAAGACATTGTCAGACATAAAATTTACCCTTATTACTTGTGACATTTAATCAAATGACATTTGGCTGTTTATTCAGACAGTGTTTAGTATGAAACGTCTTCCAAAAGGCTGTTGTAGTAAATTTAATATTTTGCAGTGGCCATTTCAGTTCCAAAACATGGCTGAAAACTGTAAATAACAATAGCAAGAGCATCACCAAATTAAAGGTAAGTACTTACTAAAGTAGTTTTGCCAAATATAACCAAAAGTATAATATTTCCAAATGCCATTATGCCACTAAAATAAAACAGTGTAAAAGTTATATACTTTTTTACAAAAAAAAAGGTCATCTTTATCACCAATGTTGCAGCAGCATGATATAACTGATCTTTAAATTATATATATATATATATATATATATATATATATATATATATATATATATATATATATATATATATATAAAATTTAAAGATAAGTTCTATCATGCTGCTGCTTATAAGTATAAGTATTTGAACACCCTGCTATTTTGCAAGTTCTCCCAGATAGAAATCATGGGGGGGTTTGAAGTTGTCGTCATAGGTGCATGTCCACTATGTTTTTAATCTAAAAAAAAATCCAGAAATCACAATATATGATTTTTTTAACTTTTTATTTGTATGATACAGCTGCAAATAAGTATTTGAACACCTGAGAAAGTCAATGTTGATATTTGGTAGCCTTTGTTTGCAATTACAGAGGTCAAACGTTTCCTGTAGTTTTTCACCAGGTTTGCACACACTGCAGGAGGGATTTTGGCCCACTCCTCCACACAGATCTTCTCTAGATCAGTCAGGTTTCTGGCCTGTCGCTGAGAAACACGGAGTTTGAGCTCCCTCCAAAGACTCTCTATTGGGTTTAGGTCTGGAGACTGGCTAGGCCACGCCAGAACCTTAATATGCTTCTTATAGAGCCACTCCTTGGTTATCCTGGCTGTGTGCTTCGGGTCATTGTTGGAAGACCCAGCCTTGACCCATCTTCAATGCTCTAACTGAGGGAAGGAGGTTGTTCCCCAAAATCTCGCAATACGTGGCCCCGGTCATCCTCTCCTTAATACAGTGCAGTCGCCCTGTCCCATGTGCAGAAAAACACCCCCAAAGCATGATGCTACCACCCCCATGCTTCACAGTAGGAATGGTGTTCTTGGGATGGTACTCATCATTCTTCTTCCTCCAAACACATTTAGTGGAATTATGACCCAAAAGTTCTATTTTGGTCTCATCTGACCACATGACTTTCTCCCATGACTCCTCTGGATCATCCAAATGGTCATTGGCAAACTTAAGACGTGCCTAGACATGTGCTGGTTTAAGCAGGGGAACCTTCCGTGCCATGCATGATTTCAAACCATGACGTCTTAGTGTATTACCAACAGTAACCTTGGAAACGGTGGTCCCGGCTCTTTTTAGGTCATTGACCAGCTCCTCCCATGTAGTTCTGGGCTGATTTCTCACCTTCCTTATGATAATTGAGACCCCACGAGGTGAGATCTTGCATGGAGCCCCAGTCTGAGGGAGATTGACAGTCATGTTTAGCTTCTTCCATTTTCTAATGATTGCTCCAACAGTGGACCTTTTTTCACCAAGCTGCTTGGCAATTTCCCCGTAGCCCTTTCCAGCCTTGTGGAGGTGTACAATTTTGTCTCTAGTGTCTTTTGACAGCTCTTTGGTCTTAGCCATGTTAGTAGTTGGATTCTTACTGATTGTATGGGGTGGACAGGTGTCTTTATGCAGCTAACGACCTCAAACAGGTGCATCTAATTTAGGATAATAAATGTAGTGGAGGTGGACATTTTAAAGGCAGACTAACAGGTCTTTGAGGGTCAGAATTCTAGCTGATAGACAGGTGTTCAAATACTTATTTGCAGCTGTATCATACAAATAAATAGTTTAAAAATCATATATTGTGATTTCTGGATTTTTTTTTTTTAGATTATGTTTCTCACAGTGAACATGCACCTACGATGACAATTTCAGACCCCTCCATGATTTCTAAGTGGGAGAACTTGCAAAATAGCAGGGTGTTCAAATACTTATTTCCCTCACTGTATATATACACACATATAACCTCTTCTTCTTTCGGCTACTCCCATTAGGGGTCACCACTGCAGAGCATCTGTCTTCACCTCAGTGACAGAATTGTATCAAGGCACAGATCTGGGGAACGGTACAGAAAGATTTTTGCAGCTTTGAAGGTCCCAATGAGCACAGTGTCCTTCATCATCCATTAATGGAAGAAGTATGAAACAAACCTAGAGCGGGCCGGCCAGCCATACTGAGCATTTGGGGTAGAAGAACCATAGTCAGGAAGGTGAAACCTGTCAGCACCACTCCACCAATCAGGCCTGTATGATGTGTCCAGATGGAAGCCACTCCTCAGAATAAGGCACATGACAGCCCATCTGGAGTTTGTCAAAAGGCATCCGAAGGACTCTCAGACCATGAGAAACAAAATTCTCTGAATATTTTATTAAAGTACAATTTTATAAATCAATTTTATGCAATATACTTTTTATTATATTGATTTAATTGAGCAATTAATTATATTGCCACAAATTAAATTGATTAAATACAATTTAAATGAAATTTCAATTACAATGGGAATCTTTAATTAAATACTTTACATTTGCTAGACCCCTTCTAGGTAATACAGATGTGTGAGTGTGTGTTTTACATTTAATACTTATTAACTTAACACTTATACTTAACTGTTCTACTTATTTCAGCATAGCCAAGTCAAGTCAAGTCAAGTTTATTTCTATAGAGCTTTTCACAACAGACATTGTCTCAAAGCAGCTTTACAGAAATCAACAGTCAAGGTGAATGATGTGTATTTATTCCTGATGAGCAGCCATGGCAACTGTGGCAAGGAAAAACTCCCTTAGATGTTATGAGGAAGAAACCTTGAGAGGAACCAGACTCAAAAGGGGAACCCATCCTCATTTGGGTGACATCAAGAGTTTGATCATAAATCTTTCAACAATACAGAACACTGGAGAGTGAGAACTAACATGAGCACTGGAGTGTGTGATAAGTAATGTTCTTTCTACACTCTTACTGGTTATAAAACTACTTTAGCATACTTTAACAAATGTCTTCATTCTTCATTTATTCGCTCCCTATGTGGAATTCTAAGGATTCTCTTCTAATAACAGAAATTCTGAAAGCTGGACACAAAATGTTAAAGAATCCATAATGCTAGTATTAGCGGCTAGCCAC
Source organism: Silurus meridionalis (assembly GCF_014805685.1). NCBI lineage: Eukaryota > Metazoa > Chordata > Actinopteri > Siluriformes > Siluridae > Silurus > Silurus meridionalis. Next base: position 22,814,090 of record NC_060889.1, on the reverse strand, counting down.
TTCCTGGTTAGCGGTTAACACTAGTGCTATGGATTCTTTTGCGTTTTAATGAGGCGGAGACTAAACAAACTTGCGGTCCAGCAAATGTTCTTTAAAATAACAGCTTAATACTTGGAGCTAAAAGGAACTAGCTATTATAGCTATTTATGCTAAATATTTATATTGCACAATGTTCCTAAATTCTTAAATTAAAAATCAAGTTTTTATTTTAAGTGGTTCCCGACTGCATTAAAGCTGTTGTTTCATGAAAATAATGGCTTTGGGGAGAATAAATGCTTGAAAATGTAGTGTTGCTGAGCTATTGTAATCCTTTATTAAGAATTTATATAAAGTGCTCTCCGGTTTGATTTTGAAGAGAATTTTAATTAACATGTCATTGCACCAAAAAAAAAAAAAAAAAAAAAACAGCACTGAGCAGAGCCAAAGATTGTGAACTAGAACTAGATGGTGAACAGATCCATATATATATTAAAATACACAAATCATATTATAAATTACAAGTAGAACACCAAGAAATAAGCAAGCCGGTGATGACTGTGGCAAGAGGGAACCCCATCCTCATCTGGGTTGCACCGAATGTCCATTTATTACAGAAAAAACAATGTTGCAGGGTACAGTTATGGTTATCAAAGAAAATTGTAGTCCTGAGTCAGTGTAGCAGACTTTATATTAACTACAGTCTAAATCCATCCTTAAAGCTCCCGTTCTTACTCCGGAATTTAATGGAACCACCGAAGGCGTAGATGAGAAACCATCCCCAGCTGCACAGAGTGGCCTCCATTAGAAGAGAACACTATCCAGAGGCAGGCCTGGACAAAGTGGAAAGATCCGAGGAGGGAAGAGGGGCAGGAACATGTTTAACTCGACCGAGAGAGAGAGAGAGAGAGAGAGAGAGAGAGAGAGAGAGAGAGAGAGAGAGAGAGAGAGAGAGAGAGAAGAGTGATATGGATTATTATGTGCCCTTATTGTTTTTTGAAAGTTAAGGACACTGTGCAGTTGGGGACTCCGGCAAGACTCGCTATGGCAGCATAACTAAAAGTGAGAACCAGAAGGTAACACAAACATGAGGGATCTCATGTTTGAGTGAACATGTGAGAGTGAGGGGATGACAGCATAAAAATATCCCAGTTCACTGAACACTCTATATCCATGATTCCTCCAGATCTGCTCTTTTATCTAAGAAAAATCTACTGATAAAAGACTTAAATAACACTGAGCGTCCAATCAGTGTTTGGGAATCAGACACTGATTGGACGCTCAGTGTTAGTCATGTCTTTTATCAGTAGATTTTTCTTCTGTTCCATCACTGTGGGGCTTTACAAGAGAAAGATCTGCCCCTTGCTGTAGTCTTCATTATTTGAGGTACCAACAAATAGCCTGCACTTTTTGATTTAAATAGCCGTGGAAGATCATACTGGTACAGAAGTTCTCTCAGATACTGCCGCGTGAAACCGTTAAGTGCTATATTTGTCAGTAGTAGTATTTTATAATCAATGTAGGATTTAATTGGGAGCCAGTGTAGACTGATCAAAACAGGGGAGATGTGGTCATATTTTCTAGATCTAGTGAGGACCCTTGCTGCTGCATTCTGAACTAACTGGAGCTTATTTATGCACTTACTCACACACCCAGACAGTAAAGCATTACAGTAGTCTTATCTAGATGTAACAAAATCATGAACTAGTTTTCTGCATCCTGTAACCACATCATATTTACCATTTTAGCAACATTTTAATGGTGAATGAAAGCAATCCTGGTAATATTATTCACATGCGCCTCAAAGAAAAGACTAGGGTCAATAATCACACCAAGGTCTTTGACTGCTGTACACATTGAGATAGAAACACCATCCAGAGATGCTACGTAATGTATATATACGTATATTATATTATATATATATATATTTTTTTTTTATGAAATCTTCTCAAACATTGATGATTACAAATGTTAATACTAATCAACTACATTAATATAAAAAAAGTGATTTTATGTTTTGCAATTTTCCCCCTAACTGTATCGAAACTGAACTGAAGCATGACTTAAAAACCAAGGTACGTACTGAATCATGAATTTTGTGTACCATTGCACCTCTGATGTATACAAACTTTTTATTATTTTAATTTAGAATTTTTTCTTTATTCTAGTATAGAATTGATTCTAACGCTACAAAAATATGAAAACAAGGGAAATACACGTCTTAGCCTTGTCTGTGCCTTTTCCTTTAAAGTAACAAAGCATGTTTTTGTCATCGGGACCTCATTCCTCTGTACAAACATAATGAAAGGGTAGTGAATGGTAAACCAATAAAAGAGAGAGTGGGCCTTGTAATGCTCTGTAAAGACACTTTCTACTGTGTTACATGTGCTTTGCCATAGAACTAAAAAACTATGCTGTTAAACAATAATCTGCATTAATTTGAATCTTTATACTATTTATTACTTTTTATTGATATATTTTATTACAATGGAAATACAAAATTTTTAATTAGTTAATTGCTATGACAAAATTGAGATGTAAGTGATACTTTGCTACTAACTCTCCTTTTCTTGCTCGTCTTTCCTTCTTTTGTAGGTATTTCAAGAGGCCTCATTGCTTCTCTCCCAGGAATGTCGAATTGTTCCTTAATAGCCAAGTCAGCAGATTGTGTGAATCATGTCAAAACAAGCAGGCTTAATCGCGCCCTGGCTGAGAAAAGTGGACCATGCTAGGAAGCCGATCAACCCTAGGGGTCAGCCTTCAATTAGTCCCCAAGGGGGCCAAATTTGAACTCAGCCCTCCTCTGGCTCATGTACCTCTCAGACTTCCCCCTTGTCCTTTCTGTCTCTTTTGCACTAATCCTGTTGGCCTCACAGCTGATCCAATTCCTCTCCCTATTCTGGCTGCCCCAGTGCATGATCTATGGCCCAATGCACCTCACAGTGGGTCACATGATTCATGCAGGTGTGGAGGGGACCCCCGGCCCCATCACCCCCCCAATTAGTGACCCTAATTAGTGAAGAGGCCTCCTGCAGGGTCACTGAACAGAGACTGGGGAGAGCGGACGGATGAAGAAAAGAGAAAGAGGAAAAAAGAAAGGGAGGGAAGCGGTACAGTGATGCGTGGCAAAAGCAGTGGAAGCCAGAACCAGACCTAACAGAACAGGCTTAACACTGATTACTTTAACCCAAACAAGCAAAAAGAGAAAATGGGGGATAAAAAAGCTTCTACCTCTTGAATTTTTAGGGAATTTCTCCTTTATATATATATAGACTAATTTTCTATTGCCATAAGTATAAATGTTTACTCAATCTGTTTATTTACATTAAATAATTATACTATAAAACGTATACAAAAACCTATACATTTTTGTTCAGTAATTCATTTCAGATTGACATATGCTTGTTGAAGAATCCCAGCATTTTGTCTCGTAATTTCTTAAGTTTATCTTGTACAACGTAATGTGTACAACATTACACAGAGCATTTATTAAATAAAGGTATTACCCACCTTTATTTGTGGCACAGCTGTCGGGTCCTGCACCCCTATCTTCAGCTGCTCCACACAAATCACCAGGCCACCCATTTAGTGCTTACTCTCCCCAGCCATCCACTCTGTTGAAGAAAAGATGCCAATCATTTTAATTGGCACCCTGGAGTTGATTGTCTCAGCAAGCTTCAGAAAGAGAGTGCAGCTCCAAGAGGAAGGAGGGCACCAAGCCATGTGGTTAAACATATTGTTGGCATTTAGGCCTGCACTTTTTTGAATAACCCAGTCGCCCTCAGTAGACATAAAAGAATTGTATGTTTTCAGAAAATGGCTATAGTAAAAGATGAGCTTATACTATCTACAGGCAAGGCCATGTTACATTAATCATTCGCTTCAATACACTTATTCCATAAACTTTTCTCTATTGCTGCTATTGAGACTCACGTTTCTTGGAACTAATTTTTTTTTTATTGTACTGTTATTGTTATATGTTTCTTTTCATGAGACAACTTCTTATTCTTAATGTTATATAATTTGCCATTTCTTTCACACCTGACAGATCATGTAAAAAGAGTTTGTCAGTGTTAGAATTTGTAATAAATTTGGATTTTAGGGTTTCTGGGTTAAACATAATTGTATGCTTTACTTATTCAACACACACACCCCCCTAATTAAAAACTAATTTTTTTGCTGACTACAAGGAAGAAAATAGATTTGGTATTTATTTTCTTAAAAATACCAAATATTCATTAATACTGTTCTATAGAGGACTGGAGATTGATCATGAACATATAGGAATACATGATAAGTGCTGGTGTTCACTTTTAAATTTTGTGCTAGTCAGAAATGATAAATAAAATTTTTTTTGCTGGAGAATCAATCTGAAACCACTCTCCCTTTCAGCAAAACCTTAAACTGTTCGGCTGTGTTCCTGATCTGTACAATTACTCAGTTGTAAGATATTTTTGGTTAAAATCACTCACTTGAATACAATATTTTAAAAAATATATATAAATAACTGATGTATGATGAACTTCTGTATGTTAAATGTAAAGAAGTATTAAAAAAAACGTAGTCAGAAAATAATTACATAGACATATATTTATATTCATATGAATAAAAATACATATTATACAATATTTTGGCTTTTATAGCCCGAGCATCAAAATTGCTCTTTCACCAAACACACAAAAACCCTTACTTCTTTTAAATAAGTGCAAACTGTTAATGTGACAAACAAATGTAAAGCATTTTATAATGGGCTTTTTTTCCCCCATATTTTCATTTTTTACTGTAAGATGACACAATACCAACATGAAAATACTGTGCAAAGACTCATATGGTATATTTACATATGGTTTATGTTAACAGTTTTTCAAATTTGTTTGAAAAAATGTTGGTCACTTATGATTTAACATGATTTTATTTACTGTCAAGAAATGGTTTATGGCTTTTATGAGACCAAAAATACTTATTCACACAATCTCCTATCTCAAACATAAAACCAGAAAGAGTTTACATTACAATCAAAAGAGTGTGGGAAGTTTTTTTTATATTATATTTATGTATATATATATATATATATATATATATATATATATATATATATATATATATATATATATATATATATATAGACCTCTCTTGTACCCCATTACTTTGTTCTTCCACCATACCATAGATTTCACAGTGTATTCTTTTTTTTAAAGATATATTAAAAGGAATTAGTAGATGGTTACATTGTATAGGTTTAGGTGAGGAATTTAGCACTTTGCCACTAGTGTCACTTGTTTTAAGCACATAATGCTCCTCTCTCTTCCACATACACTTACTCACAACAAATACATGACAATACAAACAGCGAAAACTGATTAATATACAATTACTATTCTGCTTAAAATGCAATACGTCGTGGTATTTAAGTGTCAAATTGACAATCCTTTGCTTGGTAAAAAAGATCTAATTCAGTAAGACAATTTTGGTCAATATAATCTCGAAACCTCAAAGAGAGTTGCAAGCCAAAAAAAAAAAGAGCAGTAAAAATTTGCATTGTTTGTGGAGGCATAAAAAATAAACACAGGATTTAATACAGTTTATGTAAAACCAAAGAAAAAGGGAAAACTGCTAAAGAAAATCTCAAAACTTGGAAACTGCATTAATCATCAAACATAAGATTCAGTAAATTATTAATACTGATTAATGAAAACACTGACCCACAATTGTATTAACTAATACGGTGCATATATGAGATTACAATTTCAAAAGGGCAGTAGCCTCAATAGATTTACCTCATTTACCAGAGTAATAGGGTTTTAAACAAAGGCTCCTGTCTTAGTACCCTAAACAAGTTATAACATTCTAAAGGGAAGTCCAGTAAAGAGAAAAGGTCAACAAACAATGAGTCAGTGTTTAAATTAAAAGGAACAATAAAGAAATAGTCTACTGTGGCCATGACAGTTTCTATAGCTCATCGTTGCAATAGTATGACCATGAGCTTTTTGAAATAGAACAGAAAAACATTGATTTCTGCCAGCTGTATACCATCTAAGCCTGCTGTCCAATGAGCCATTGAATGTTCCTGACACTCAAAGATTTCTGATTTCCTAACCTCAGCAAAAGCTCTGGCTTACCAGCCACACAAAATAGGAGATACATGCAACACCTTATACCAAAAGTATTCGGATACTACTTCATTTTAGCCTTGAGTGCACCGAAAAATGTTTAGAGGTAAACATATATGAAAATAAAGTGCTTAGAATTCTCAGAAATGAATGAGTCGCTGCCTAAGGCCTTAAAACTTCGAAAAAAATATATGGAACTATTGGCAAATAGTTTGATGACTCTTCCTGAGGTTCATTCCACTGTTTTATCAGTCACTATGACAATCAGAGTCATGATGAAATTTCCAGGTTCAAAAAACAATCAAAACGGTGTGTAAACATCTAAAAAAAAAAAAATTTAAAAAGCAGTTCCAAATTACATTGGAGTTACTGCAAAACAAACACCAGGGCTCTCTTTTACTTTCACTGATTTAAGAAAACTGAAGATGACATCCCAAAAAAGATCATTAACAGACAGCTAACAGTTACAGTTTTATCCACCAAATTGTACTAACAATGAAGCTAAACAATGCTACTCTGCCTTCCATGTGTTTTCTTAAAAAACAGTTATTGTTTAAGGCCATGTGCATACTCAAATAAAATGATTTATATCCTATGCATGTCCATTTAATAAATTATCACTGCACATTATACAATAATGAACAACAAAGACATGTAACTTGCAGTCTGATTAATAATCAGAAGTCCTAAGTAGCCCCATGGAGTTGCGCACAACATGTTGCTAACGAGAAGTATGGGAAATAACACTGATGAGACAGTTGTCCTTGCAGTATACAAGAATCCTCACAATCATTTGTGTTCATCTGCTTCCCCATGCTGTTAACAAACATACAGAACTTGACATCTAATTTAAAACTTTCCAATTATATTTAATAAAATATTGTATGCTTGAGTGACACACTTTGTTTATATATATTAAATGGGGAAAATAATAATTTATATTAGAAACCAAAACAATTTGGCATAATTAGTGTGTATGTTTTTCTCACAAACCCATGCTTACATGCACATTTTAAAGTAAAACATACATTGATGATACTTGAACTTACCCCTAATTACAATACCAGTTAAGAGCAGCATAAAGAGTACAAGAAGGTCTAAATATAGTGATATGATCATTCATTTTGTCTTTTTTTAACAACCATTTGGATACAATATCTGATAAAAAGCAGTATTTGCCTTTTGCAATTATTACATTATCCAAGTTGAATTTTTTTCCATTACAATGACTAAGCCCGAGGTTGTAATTTACACACACATACAAAGAGACAGAGAGAGAGAGAGAGAGAGAGAGAGAGAGAGAGAGAGAGAGAGAGAGAGAGAAAATAAAAAAACACCAAGCATCTGTAAACAAGACGCCACTTATACACAGAGGTGATAAGTTCAATCTAGCAGATTTTTACTTTTTTTCATTTCCTTAGTGTGGCAAATAAGGATCAGCACAGCTTGGCAATTTAAGACTGGAAAAAAATAAAATAAATGGAGGTGAAAGTTTATTTTGCAAATAAACTCCTTCCTCTATAGTCTTCAGCGTAGCTAAAAAAAAAAAAAAGAGAGCAGATTGCACCCTTTGGTAATTGTGGGGCATTCCAGTGGTCCAGAAAGTGATTAAATTCTTTAGGAAACAGTCTTCTTCAAACTTAAGTCCCCATCTTTCCTCTCTGTCCTTGTATAGGGCTCAAAAGCTGATGATCCACACCCATAGCTAGACGTGAGTTCGTGATGAGCACCACTCATCAGTGGCATGGTGAAAAGGGATGGGGGTGCTACTCCAAGCCTCGGTGAGGGTGGTGTAGCACCAAGAGAGGACAAAGATAGGCCAAACGCACCACCACCACTAGCCATAATTGCTGGAGAAGCGACTGTGCTGCTTACCCCAGGAGAGGATGAGGATACCGATGGGTTTCCCAGGAGTGAGCCATTGGCAGCATGCGGTGGTGCCAGCAGTGGGTTGGGAGGAGGTGCAGGCACTGATAGCAAGCGTCCCTGTTCAAGCAGACGCAGGATGTTACATGTGGCCAGTGACTCAGAGGTGGACGAAGAGCGCTTGTCTGAGTCCTTGGTCTGATCCTTCTTCTGCTTGGTACGACGGTTCTGGAACCAGACTTTCACCTAGGGAATACATAAATAGATAATTACATACGCAAATACATAAATAGCGATTGAACTCAAATTAATAATAGAAGAAATATAAATGGTAGAATTCCTAAATACAACCCTAGTCTTTATGGTCACCCTGGATAAAATATGTGTTTACAGCATTATTCACAACAGTTCCACACTCATTTTAAATCTGAAAATACAGATTCCTTAGAATTTATTACACTAAATTCCTTACACAAAATGAACTGGGCCTCATTTGACCAAAGGAGGCTCCCAGTGACAATTTGTATGTGTTTGAATAGCACGTACAAGACAGGAACATCAGCAGAATGGCTAAAATCCTTCTTGCTATTATCCTCTGTTAATAAATGCAATGTTGCATTAATGTATAGGGTGTTGTTGCAGTTCTCCATTAAAACCAGTAAAAAAAAAAAAAACAGATATGTGAAAATGGCTAAACTGAATTTCAATTTTGTATCAACCTATTGAATCCAGACTTAAAGTAAATTTAGAAGAGGAGGAGCCAGGGCAGTCATTATATGTTGAATTTGCTATCAATAGTACAATATATTCTGGAGAAATGAAAAATAAGAATTGTGAAACAAGCAATGTTAAACAACTCTAATCTATAGAGCCAAGAAGTGCAGATTTCACCACTTAAAAAATAAGTGCCTTAAAACATAATTAATATGGGATATAAGTAAGTATGTCTCATAAAGGAAACACACACACACACACACACACATATATATATATATATATATATATATATATATATATATATATATGATTAGATATTTAACATTTTTAGATGAAGAGTCCAGTAAGTTTAGTAAACCCCTTTGTGCAGAATAAGAAGCACGGTGGGGATCCACAGAAAAACAAGTAGGCAGGAGAAGTGAGATCATGGCCTCAGCTTGGCCATTAGTGCCTAGATAATGAGATTGCTAGAGATCTCACAAGCATGCCACAGTCTGAATCTAAACACAGACATATTTATATTCAATATTTTGCTTAGAAACTTAAGAGGAGGTCTGTAAAACTAACCACAGACTCTTTTCAGTTTTGTTACATACTATGTCTATGACAAATTAAAAACAAATATTAGTCCTGCTCAATAACTCTGTCTGGAAACTCCCTCTGCTTAGCAGTCATCTCTAGAAGACTTTGAATTGGGTGAAACTTAGCCCGCATTTGATATCATGGAGCCACACATAAGAGAAAGCATCAGGAAAATGGTGATAGAGAAAGCAAATCTCTTTCTTCGTACATCTACACTATTTGAATGAAATCCTTTTTAATGAGATCCAGGGTTCAGTGCTGGGGCAGAGATTACAAACGTGAGATCTGCATGACCTGGATTTTCTCTATCACCAGAAATACTCTATTATGTGTATTTCAATCTCCTGAAGTGTGACTAGCTACAAACTACACAATGCTGCAGTTCAAGAAACACAACTGCAGCTCAGATTTTAAACATATCAACTGTATTAAAAGATGTATAAAAAAAGAATACATACTAAAACCTAAACAGTAAATACTATAATAAAGTGAAACTAAATTCAAACTTTTAGAGCATAAAACACATATATATATATAGAACATATATGTGATGCAAAATTAAGCACAGAATGTACAGATATGGACAATCGATCTTTTACAATGAAGGATGAAAAGCCACACATTCAGCTGACTGTTCTGTGACCCTGTATAGAGTCCCCTTAACACCTTATTGTGGTGTGAAACAAGATGACACATTTTGGTTTTATGATGACTGCTGACAGCACCCATGTACACATTTTATCACCAATATTATAATACGTTATAAGAATTATCTGACCAGCGACAGTGAATCGACCATTCAGGATTATTTCTAAGTTTAGCTCTAAAGAAAGAACATTATCCTATTCCTAATATTTGAACTGTGTCACCTGTCTGAATTATGATTGTCACTTTAAAATGCTCAGAGAAGAACATAATTCAACACTAATTAGTGTGATTTCATGAAGTGCCTGATTTTAAAATCCTCTCCCCTTTTCACACTTACACATAAAATATTCATACATTTCTATATTAATTGTGTGTCAGGGAAATTATCCAAGTATCAGAGACTTGCCTAAGGCTGTGCATCCTCACCACATGTTCTTTCTCCTGCCCTGCTCAACTTCTCAACCTGATCATACTCTGATCCTTAGCCCCAGTCCCTGGTATTACTGAGAGGCATGTTCAAGCAGGTTCAGCCAAGGGTCAACCCTGTCTTAATGAAGGGTTGGTAGATATGGCTCGATAAGCTGCCTAAATGCACAAACACTTGAACTATTATTAGGGCCGTGCCCCCACACTTATTGATATGGCTTGACTATTCAGCCCTGTGGACTGAGGTGTTGATGTTTAGATAAAAATATTAGGATTACTGTGATTACTGTGATTTATAAGATGTTTTTTTATGTAAGATATGAATATGTTTCGGACATGCTACGTGAGCTACAGCTACAACTACACTGTGCTTCGATAATACAATCTGGCATCAAATAATAAAGCTGATATTGTACAATTAAAAGAAACATGAGAGATCATTTCATTGAAAGGTATTATATAGGTAGGTTATATGAAGGTATATACAGAGGCAAACCTAATTCAAATTCTTAATCTAAAATTAGCGTTCAGTTCAGCTTTTCTGTTTTGAACTGAATATCAATTTCTAAACATACACCTTTTTTATTTATCTAAAATTAATATTCACAACTTCACACTACACATTAGACATAACAGTCACTAAATCACAACTGCCAAATGTGGTTATGGTGCACCCTTAAAGCAGGTGAAGATTAAAGTCTTTGTAGACTGCCAATCCAGGGGGTTTTATTTCAAAGAACTCCTGTTGTCACCATAGATCGTTTTCTGTTGAGCTGCCACCAGTCTATAAAATTGGGCCAAGCCAAATTAACAACATAGTGATCTGCAGACAATACTAAGACAGTATAATACACAAGTTTATAAAGTACAAATAGAGGTCAGTGAGCTGATCCTGTTTTGCCTGATCGGCGTCTATCCTGTAAAACACATTCTGGGACATTCCGCTGGTGAATGTATCTTTTGGATTAGCAGGTTTCTGTTCTGCCTGATCCAATCAGGTAATGGAATTACACACTGCCTAGAGAGTGACACGACAGGCCTGTACACATGTACTGTGCGAGCACTTTTACTCTGATCCAAAACACGTTTCTTGAAAGTGTGCAAAAGACTGGGCCAAATACAAACACCATGCATTCAAGACACTTAAATCTTTAATTAAATAAAGCTCACAAATTTGTGATTAGCAATTAAATAGAACAATACATTTAAAAAAATAACAATATAAAATGGAAACAACCTGAATGAACAACTTGGATGAATATCTGGTGCTTATGGGTATGAATAATCAACCACACAGTAGGGATGTATGAATACATAACTCATAATGAACACTGTCTTTTTAAAATAACTGCAAACACAGATACATAAAAGGAACACAAAAGGGGCACACTTCTTTATTTTATTTTATTTTTTGTGTGTGTGTGTCCAAATAGTTCATCCCAGGATTGGGATCCATATATGGGTGAAAGGTATGTAGCTTTATATGGGTGCAAACAATAGATCAGGTTACAACATAAATACAACATTTACTTATATTCAATATACAACTTTGCCTTAATAATTAGCTGCCAGGCAGGAGGAGAGGCCAAGAAGGAGGTTTATTTATGTGGTGAGGGAAGACATGCAGGTGGTTAATTGGAAAGAGGCAGATGTAGAGGACAGGGTGGTTTGGAGAAGGATGATCTGCTGTGGCGACCCCTAACAGGAGCAGCCAAAAGAAGTCCTTAATAATTAAAATTTACATTTTATTGTTTGGATATTTTATAACAATTAAAAAGGTGTTTGTTATCCGAACATTTGCATTAAGAATCAGACAACTGTCAGGCATCACCCTCTAAGCCAATGCGGTTTATCCTTATATCTTACTAAGCTTTATCAACTCATCTATAGCTCTTTCTTCACTTCTGAATTACTTTGAATTCTAACTACATTGCACACTATCATCTTTCTTTTTTGTTTTCTTTTTGTGTCTAAATTACTAGCTGGGCTCTCTGTTTCTTTCCAGACATTACAGCTATATTAGATACTGTCTGGACTAAATACAGTGAACAATAGCACACAGCACCACCATTCATTCACTCACCAGTTGGATGACGTGTGTGGCAAGAGTCTTAGACATGACAAAAAGTAACATTTGCTTCTGTACATGCAGCATACTACAACCTGATAACTTTTTATAATATTCACAATTATGATTTTATGCCAGCAAAATGCTCCCTTTAGCATCATAAACACGTGTTTCTTTTAATTGATTGCCCATCTCTATACGCAGCCCATAGTTATCTTTAACCTTAAGAACAACCAGGAACTGCAGAAGACATTCCGTATAAAAATCACACAACCATGTAGCAATAAACTGTTGCGTGACTCTTTTGAAAAGCATTGCAGTATTATATAAACAAGTTATGCGCTGTGCATTTGCCTTGAGCATTTTATTCTAAAGCCATCAGCAGTTTAAAGTTTAAACCTAGTTTCTGTGTAGTATTTTTATGTAAAGATGTTATGTAAAGCAACAAATATAAGATTAATCCTGCATCTACATTTCAGGGCAGTTAATTTTATGAAATTGATTAATAGACATGCAGAAGTTCAGACTAGTGTCAGCCAGTGAAGCTGGACATAAATACAAAGCAAAGGCCAAGATTTCTCAAACGATCCAAAATAACGGTTTAAGATTTATGCACATGATATTTTTTTAAATATTGTCAAATGTCAAGCATCGGTATACAGCATAATGTCAGGAAGTAGCAGCTAAAGGCAAATTATATAATAATAATAAAAAAAGATTGATTATCATCTAAATATTTCAGTAGAGCTGGTCAAAGGTTTTGCAGAACCAAATCTGAGTGGAAGGTGGCTTCCTATTGCCTGTTTCTAGTTTCTTATTAATTAAACTAATTTAATCCATCCAACAACATTGGATGGACTTTTTTATGTGCGATATAACTATATAAGCACAGCTTAATTAGTATCATTAAATTTCTTCAGCATAAAAGAAACTTCCTATAATTTAATAACACCTACACTATTATAATACTATAATAAATGTGCATGTGAAAGGCAGCACGGCCCATTGCTAAATATGATAAAAAAATTTATATGATTAAAATGATTTATGCGCAATGTCCTTTGTATCAATATATCCCAAATAGAGCGCTGCTGCCTGTTGTTCCACTGGAGCGCAGAGCCACCTGCTGGGGGTGGCAACCCAGGCGCATACCCACGTTCTAGAGCAGTAACACAGGATATGTTTGTTTAAGACATATATGTCTGCTGTACAAAAACATGCTTGGGTGGATGAATGGATTCAACAAATAGAGTTCTTATTTAATCTTTATCAGTACAAACTTAGAAATACCTTACACAGATTCAGGTTAAATCTTTGCTTTTTGACGCCAAAAGGATATGCAATTAAACAAACAACCTAGCTAAATTGCCGATTTTTTTCCCGATACAATATGATACTGATGTCTAATAACAAAATTATGTTGCTGAACATAAAATTACCAATTTACTGTGGTACCCTAATATGAGATTTATATTTAATATGTTTTTTCTTTCTTGAGTTTTATAAAATTGTATCAATGTCAAACTCATTGCGCAATTTTGAAACGTGGACAAATGAATAGACGTTTAAAAATATATGTTGCAATAAGCCTCTATTCATGAATTTGATAATCGGTGGGCAGTAACAGGGCAAAGCCTAGAAAACGCTCATAGACACCTGTTAAATATCGTAGAAAGTCGCGATAAAGTTTTGTTTGGTCTATCGCTAGAGTAAAGGGGAAAGGAAAATACTTTAGGAGAAACTGGTGTGGAAAATAAAGGAATTGCTTAAGATCTTTAAATCAAACAAACGAAACTTTTCGTTTCGAATCGAAGAATGAAAATGTGACACATCCAAATCCCGTTTTTTTTAAGAAATAAAGATGATTGCTGCAGAGAAACAGTTTATTCCACGCAATTATTACGTTTTTTTATATATATTAATTGTATTGGGTCATATATATAAACCATTCTAAACAAAAAAAGTGTGAACTCCTTCCTAGGCAACTGATATTTTACTATGCTTGGAAGAGTGCTATAAATAGTATACATAAAAAATGAAGAAAGAAAAACTTACACAGGGTTTTTAAGCAAAGCTGAACATCTAGATAAAAAAACGCAAAAATGTAACCGATGTCAAACGTTCTTCAGGATTTGTTTAAATGAAAGTAAAAATGTGGCTTTTTCGAATATATTTAATGGAAATGGTTTGCACTGATGATTAAAAATAGAGTTACGAACATTTTACCAAATTATTATCAGTTTTATGATTTTTATTATTACATTGCCTTATGTGGAGATATTTTTCTTAAATGGTTTCTTAATTATATTATTCTCTTTTAGAAGACAACATTTTTTCTTTATTTTGGGTCATTTGTTTTTGTGGGTTTTTTTAAGGTTGCTTTGCTTGTTTTTGTAGCTTGATTGTTTGTTTTATTTGAATACAATGTATTTTCCACTAAAAAATACAAGTATTTAATTTAACAAAACATTAATTTTACGTGTTTTGTAAATATTAACACGAGTTAGACTATTTCATAAACGTATTTAGTGATCATCAATGGTAATATTGGAATAATCACAAGATTTTTATACATACGTACACATTAATCTTATTTTTATAATACAAACCATTTGGTACGTTAAACTTAACTATAAACTAATTCATTTTATGTACATTTTTATTCAAATGACGTCATTTTGAATTAAAGGTTATATGTTATACATTTTAATATCACGTCACATATAAGCTGTTTGAGTAAGCGATACATTTTCTTTTTAATCAGCAACGCTTCAGCACCTAGGACAGCGGCACTCGCAATTAACGCACGAAACGGTAACGAAAAAATATGGCACTTAAAGAGTAATTCATATATAAAACTATGTATTAAGAGCTTTGACATAAATTGCCCTATTTTAGCCTTAATAAACTTGGTTAATTTGTTTGTTTGACGTCAGTCTTTAACAGCGCCACCAGGTGGTGCTTATTTGTGCAAAAGTAAAAAAGTATAAATCATGAATCATGAACATGAATTAAAACCTAATACTACGTTTATCACAATCGATTCTTCTAAGCGTCTCTGACAGAACACATCAAATGTTCTGTCCGTCATTTACACCAATCATTCTCCTAATATTAGTCCGTCTCGATTTTAATACGTTATTTAAGACGTTGTTTTGAAGTTACTTTCAATTAGTCTGTGTAGGCGGAGTTAAATAACAGCAGGTTTGTTTGTTTGTTGTAAACACTTATTTGTTGTTTTAAAACCCAGTGTCATAGTTCCTATTTGTATTTAATAGCTCTACATATTCAACTTTACATCTCAAAGCTGTATAGAAATGTAAAAAAAAAAAAAAGAGAGGTTTGACCTAATGGAGTAGGGGCGTGAACTGCGCCCGTTTAACAGACGGCGCTTTGCGTGCGTGTGTGCGCGTGTGTGTGCGTGTGCGTCTTTTGTTGATACAATGCTAATTGTCCCGTCTGCAAATTATAAGTATCGAGTATTGTGAAATGCCAATACCACTCAATGCACATTTCCGAGCACTTTCACATCAAGCAACTCGTTCACTGAGATACGTTTCATTCTTTCACTTTTCGTCTTGCACGTATAGCTAAGTAGAAAATTGTACGTAGCTAAATTGTGAAAAATCTATAAACAGTAAAATACTATTTTCAATCTAAAATTTTTACACGTATAGTGTCTGCTACTTTAATGCATAGAATAGAACAGTAGCTTAGGCTGTGTCTACAAATATTAGATGTTTTATTACACTTTTTAGAGTGTTTAGTTTTATTCAACTTTTACATTAAATTATTTATTCCATGTTATCTACTATATATTAAGTTCGTTCATGCACGTGTTTCTGTTTAATGAGTTCAGCATATTAAACATATTAAAACATATTGTACTTAAAAACCTCTGGCCTTAATTTAATATCTAAATATATTAAAAAAAAAAAAACCTGTGTATAATGCGACTTAATTTATTCATAAATTCAAAATCAGTGGGCATATCGAAAATAGAGCTAATACTAAATAAATAGGTTGCAATTTACTTCACCAGATTCATGCAAGGGAACATTCAACGGGGAAATGTGACTTCTCCTATTCCAATTTCACTGGGTGAAAAAAAAACACTGGAAATTGCAGAAACATTAGCGATTTCTAGTTACATTAAATTTACATAAATGGTCTCAGTAGAAATGTAGACAAAAAGCATTTTCCATTTGCATCAATATAACATATGATACATAAGCGCGCAAGGTATAATAGGTACAAATTACAGCAAGCAAACAAACAAATAAATAAACAAACAAAGAAAGTTAGCACAGGGGCGAATTGAATTGGGTGCAACCTCATTAGTCATTAAGGCTGCATTATGTTTTTTTATTTTGTTTGTTGTTTTTTTCATGTTATAGACATTTTAATTCACTGTTTAAATACTACCAATGCTGCTGTTGCTACAATTTCTACTTATTATTATTATTATTATTATTATTATTATTATTATTATAAAAATAAAAAGAGTGAACAAAAACAACAACAAACACAAAGCCGGAAAAGCAGTTCTATAGTGTTTTCAAATATTTCCATTGTATGCGTTAATTTATTTTCATATAATTTTAGAAACAAACAACAGACTAATGACGTTCGATTTTTTTTGTAGTTAATATAGCCTGTTTAGAAACAAAAAAAAAAGAAGTCCGCTTTGTTTCAGTCCTACCTGAGTTTCGGAGAGGTTCAGCTGGCGGGCGAGGTCTGTTCGCTCGCGCCCCACCACATACTGACAGCGCTGGAACTCCAGCTCGAGACGGTAGAGCTGCTCGGCGGTGAAAGAGGTGCGCGTGCGCTTCGGCCGGTCCAAGTCTAAACCCTTCGGCAAAACAATCTCACGAATAGTGCCTTTAGCATCTACGGAGTCAAAACACATTTACAGAAAATAGGTAATGTGTATGCTTTTTTTTTCTGAATAGCCCCAATATTAAAAATAGATTTTTAATATGTCCAGAGAGGAAAATAAAGGAACTGTAAAAGGTAACCACCTCGGATAATAATAATAATAATAATAATAATAATAATAATAATAATAATAATAATAACAATAACAATAATAATAATAATATAATAAATATAATAATAATATTATTATTATTATTATTATTATTATTATGTGTACACGCATCTCAAAATCACATCTTAAATATACGAAAAATAAACATATAGGCTTCTTATAAAGCTTATACTTTCGTGTTTTGTTGTTCTTCTTCTTTTGTTGTATATGTCTTCAGCTTTTTATTTCGCGGTGCCCATCAACTTCAGAACACAATAATAATAATAATAAAAATAATAATATCACCTAAACTGTCAATATAGTATTTATCACATATTACACTATACAGTTTTATATTTAAATCATATAAGATTGTAAACAAAATGCAAAATGTAAACATATGCAAACGTATATTTACATAAATACACAATGCCCCAAAGAAATATTAATAATAAACCAAAACCAATAGGAAACGGCATTGTGATGCTTGCGGGCGGAAACCCCACATCTTTTAACTGTTTCCCTGGTAACCACAACTAAATAAGCATTTATACTTATTTTCAGATCAAAGCAACTTCCATCGTCTGGTGACACGTTCCGCATTGAGAGAATATTTTATTTGGGCATTTCAGACACCTAAAATTTTTATCCTTGCATTAACAGTGGACCTGTTGACCTTTATGTGACCCTGGCTCTCACGCGCTCGATCAGCAGCTTTAGAGTGAGTGAGTGAGAGAGAGAGAGAGAGAGAGAGAGAGAGAGAGAGAGAGAGAGAGAGAGAGAGAGAGAGAGAGAAAGAGGGAGAGAGAGAGAAATTTGGAAATACGGCCACAAAGTTTCATACAAATAACAAAAATAATAATAAAAACTATCTGGCTTAAATACTTTATAAAATCTTTGTATCAAAACTTTTCATTCAATCAGTCAGTCATCATTCAGTCAGTATTGTATATTCTGAGATTTATAATGGGATGACAAAACAGTTATAACCAAATAAGGTGGAAAACGCAATCCAATGTTTTAGGGTTAGCATTTAGCATAGAAAAATCACATTTTTTAAATTTTGTTTAACTTTTAAAATAAAACGTATTTCGTTAAGAATTAAAATAATATAACTGATTGTTCCTGGTAATAAAAGGCTATGATACGGTGAATAAAAAATGCTATTATACTCCAATATTGAAGAAAAAACAAAACAAAAATAATAACAATTATACAAATAAAATAAAAAACAGTGTTGTGCGTGATGCCTTTTTAATCAGATATTTATGTCAGATATTTATGTAGGGAACCATATCATAATATAAATAATAAAATAATATAAATAGGGCACGGTTTGTTATGTTCATGTCCTAAAATCGTTTCTTTTTAAAAAGAGGAATGAAAAAATACACAAAATATATATAATAGATGTAGTTTTATCAAGCACACGGCTCAATATCGTTTTATACCACAATATTTCATTATATTCGCATTTTTTATTTTGCAATAGTCTTATGCCCTCAGAAAGCAGGCTAGTTGACAAACAAACAATCAGCCTGCTAATACTGTACTGCTGAAATTTGTGTTAGTAAAATAAACACCGTTATCATTATCAGTGGCATTGCAATATTTTCTAGATTAGGCGATTCCTCCAACTAGTCACCATATGGTCGAATGATCATTATTTTAATGTTTAATTTTCACTGGTTGCTGCAGTGTCTGTAACACAGACCCTCACCTCGTACTAAAATCCTGCGGCAGTAGTCAGGGTCCACTCCTAAGAGTTTGTCGTGTCCGTCCTCGCTGGAGGAGCTTGGCGTGGACGCAGATGTTCCAGCATGAGCGTCGCCGGAACTGCGGCTTCCTACTTCCGCCAGAGTTTTAGCGTCTCCACCGCGCTCGCGGCGCAGCGAATTGGGTCCACAGTGGTTTCGGTCCTCGGCGACTCCATCGCCCATACTCTTGGCTTGGTCAAACATGTATCAGAGATGCAATAGATCTATCTAGAATACAGTTAATTTAGCGTGCACCAAGTAATCTCGACTTTCGCTCTCCTGCACTACTTGGTTTAAAATGGGGGAAAACCGTCCCCGATACACATCCAATCAGATTCCACTCACAGGAAGACTTGACCTACCGGATCCGTTCGGCATGTTCAGCGTAGGCCAGCCTTCGTGCACTTAAATGTGGATAAGGAGTGAGGGTAGGAAGGAGGAAGTCTTAAGGACACACTAATAGACCTTCAGCTCTAGGGCAGCATTCAGCCCTTTAAAAAGTGCATAGCTTGGTGTATCTATGTAGAGAGTGGTCTAGGTCTGAGAGGAGCCACTGGGTCTGGCAGGTGCTTCACTGCTAAACCACAAAATGAACAGACGGAGTGCAGACAGCAGTGGTAAATTCCCTCAAAACACATGCAAAATGACACCTCGATATCGCCTGTGTTCCAGTTCATTTGCTCTATTCACCTCTCTCAGCAGTGATGGGGTTGTTCACAGAGTAACCTCTTCGTTGCGAATATTTCTTATTCTAGGTTATATCACTTTTTGCTTGTAATTAACCGAATAGAAAAGCTTGTAAAATACCATCAGTTTGCTCGTATCCATCTGCCTGCATGCAGACGATTTGGATCTACGAGACAGGATACATTTTTAAATTGACCATGAGCCGCTACGCAACTTCCTGTCTGTGCATGAACGAGCAGTTGATTGGTAAACAAAGTGTAGTAGGAGCACGTTTTGAAGGAGAGGGAGGAGTAAAAGCGATGGAGATTACCGGTGTTAGCGAGAGGGGAAACCCGGATTAAGCGTTTTGTATAATCCTGTGTCTTTGTGAGATGGTTGTACCAAGATGTTCTGAAAGACTCACAGTTGCATAAGCCTTTTTTTAACGCGTGCAATACGTTGTTAATCATCCATTTGTTAAAACATATCCATCTTTGCCTGATGTTGCAGTATTTGTACCTAAAGTGGCCTTTGGAATGTGAACTATCTTTATTTCCATTCGCAAACTCTAGCAGAATAAATAGTTTGAAAAGATTTGCAATGGAGATCGGACATAAGATATTTATTGTAACAAATGTTACATATTTAAAATCATATAATACATTGGATAATAATTATATTTTGTCAAACGTCTCTGATATCATTCAGTAAGTATAACTGATAACTGATATATAGGTCTACACAACCACAGATATAAAAGTGTTATACCAAGTGGGGGAAAAAAATCATACCAGTTCAAAATTCCAACTCCTCCATGCGCCATAAGAGGCTGAGCGCAATGGCATAATTACAGTTTTCCCACTTTGAGCGGTGTTTACCACTGAGCACAGAATTGGCTTATTATTCAATTCAGTTGCTGTGCACAGATTAAACTGTGAATGTAATGAATGGAGCTGTCAGTCAAAAAGCCACAGAGGACTTCCATCAAAGTGACAACACAGTCAAGAGAGGTCTAATTGGCTTCAACTACTCCAACTGGTTCATACAATCAATCTCTCTTTTCTCTCTCCCTCTCTTATCAATGCCATGAACCAACTGACATTCATTGTATACAAATTAGTAAAGTAGTTTATAGGCAGGAGTATTTTTTTTGGTTTATGCAGCCTACTATATACATTACTACTTTGCCATTAAACTACATAGTCTGTCACATTTCTTGTATAGCGCCCACATGGACCCTCACCCAGGACCCTTAGCAGAAATGTATGTGAAGTATATCTTGAATCATTTGTAGCTTTACATCAGGCATTGTATATTGTAATATATTTTATTATAAAGCCGAGAGTACTTTAAATACATTCATTAGTATATTATTGCACCATACATTGGCAGAACACACACTCAAAATAATACGCATATCTACCTCTTAGGAAATGTTAATCAGTCTATAAGACCCTTTAAAAATGTTTTTAAACATCATTCATGTCACATCAGCTTTTGTAAGTGCATTATTGTGTTTTTAAAGGAAAATAATTACAACTATGAAATAATGATGGCCTAGTTAGTGGTTTGATTTGTACATTTTAATAAATAAATTACATTTCTCTGTCATAAATACTTATCAAATAATCAAATAAATAAATACATCAAATTTCAGTGAAACGGCACAGATTAAAAATGTAGCTGTTTAAATAGCCCTTGTACATCTCTGAATACATTAAAATTGAATTAAGAACTTCTCAGACAATTTATATCAAGATTGAAGGAAACCCAAATTCAATATATTTACTAATCAATCCTATGAGAGTTATAAGATGTATGAATGTTAAATAGCATTCTTTATTCACTCTTCTTACACCAGGTCTCCACAAAAACCTTCAGACAACATTAACTTCAACCCCACTCCAACGTTTTTTTCCCCATGAGTGTAAAGGTGTAACCTGTTCCTACAAGGTAAACTGTAGGAAAGGAAATATGTAAATGAAAAAGGGGCCAAAAAGGGAGAAATATGCAAGGTATGTAAGGTTTCCAACCTATTATAAAATATTTTTAAACCCTCATAAATCATAGCAAAATGAATACAAGTATATATATATATATATATATATATATATATATATATATATATATATATATATATATATATATATATATATATGTAAAATCAGTTTCAGTTCAATTCAGGGAGTGTATGAGGAGTTTCCAGCCCAGCTATTTTATTTCATGTAACAGGTTTTGCTGTACACCTTGCGCCGAGTTTTTCCCAAAATAACTGTTTGAGACTCGGTCATTTTTGCGTGTATACGCTTGCATTCTCATTCTCTCTCTCTCTCTCTCTCTCTCTCTCTCTCTCTCTCTCTCTCTCTCTCTCACACACACACACACACACACACACACACACACACATACACAGAGAGAGAGAGAGAGAGAGAGAGAGCTTATACAGTATTTTATAATTCAGAAATATCTGATAATTGTAGGCTGATTTTGACCTGACGCACACATTTACAGATCCAGAGTTAGTTTGCGCATCCATTTGTTGCTCACTAGTGCACTAGGAAATCGCTCACTAGCGAAATGAAAATAAATCCCAGAAATAAATCAATGTCTAAAAAAGCACAATTATTGCTTATATTGCATTATTGAATTCACCAGTGGCGAATGATCACTGTGTAATGAGTCGGGATTATATGTTGGGATAATGTTTACCCAAAACGGGCTTGTTATTTTTGTAAAAAAAAAAAAAGAGATATTGAGAGACAAATACCACACTTGAAATAAGCCCTGCCACCGTATCTGAATCAGGTACATTAAATCAAATATATTACTCTTATACTTAATTAATGATCTTTGTAGATTCACAACTTCCTTGTAAAGCTATTTCGAATAAAACAAAACTACATTGTATTTGTAAGTACAGAAAATATGACGAATATATGATGATGATGAATAATAATAGCAATAACAATAATAAGAATTATTATTATTATTATTATCGTTGTTGTTCTTGTATTTTCGCTCAAGCGAACGGATCTGTGCGAATTTTTGCATAGAATCGTAGGGCATTGGAAATATGCCTGAGCCTGTACACAACTTCTGAATCCCTTTCACAGCTGCCGTGATGATTTCTTAGTGTTTTTATTGACAATGTGGTCAAGTGGCTGAGGTCTTTGAGGTATTTGGGACAACTGTAGTGTCAGGGTATAAAGAATATGGGCAGTGGATATAGATGGTGGATTTTATTTGTGAGGAACAATCCTCTTCTCATGACTCTCAGCATGTTAATATTTAATATTTAAAATATATAATGTCTTTACATACATTTATTTACAGTGATAAGACAGAAGGCTTTATGAGGCATCAGAGCAGGAAGAGAACTAACACTGAAAAGACATGAAAACAGAACACAGCATTGCCTGCCCACGAAAGAGGGCGCGACACCAACCTAGTGTGGAAACATGCCTGGTGCGTTATAATGCTGTTTATATTTTGGCTAATAAAGAGTATACGTAAACAAAAAATAATGCAATAAACAGTGTCATGCAGAAAAAAATTAGTTCTGTACATCCGAAATATATAGGTGAAATATTTGAGCAAAATAGGCAGCCAATGATTGTGAAAGTGCACAAGGCATCATTTTACACTTCCTTTGACCATAATTACTGGTATTGGTGACCTTTAATTTTTTCGTTTTATTATGCAAAAATTGCTTTTTATATCAATATTTTTTCCTCATAAATAATCTCTCGCTAATAATATTTTGTTCAATAAGAACTGTACGTCCAGTGGTGGAAACGTTCAATTTTTTATTTTATTTTTATACATTATCATGGGAACATTTTTCTTTGCTCTACTACATTTGAGTAAAACACGCCGAAGAAAGCGCATAAATTGCGTTTAATGAGAACCTGTCGCGAGATCTCGCTTGTAACCCCACGGTTCTCGCGAGAGTCTCCTCGGAGTAAGAGTACTTACCCTGTGCGCCTGTGACAATAAAAAAACTCTCTGTCCTAAAAGGTATTGCGCACTATAGAAGGAAACATTTCATTACTAAAATTATTAAAATGCGGTTCTCTTAGATCAGTACATTTTTAACTGATATTTGAATTTAGACGCAAGTAGTTGTGTACCTTTAGTCGAGTATAAAAGTAAAAAATGAGTACTTTTACTACAGTCAAATATAATCAGAAGGGGTGTGGAGACGGATGCTCAATGGCGACCCCTAACGGTAGAAGCCGAAAGAAGAAGAAGAAGAAATATAAGCATGGTATATGTGTAACCACTAGGTCTATCTCTGCCTATATGTCACCGTTTTGTTGGAATCGTCAGTCTATGAAAGTGAGATCCGTATATGCACCTGCATGTGTACTTGAATACGTGAATAGAATATTTGCCAATTGATTTATGCTTCTTTTCTCCAGACTGTAAATGGGGCGGAGTCAACAAAGACGTATTAGAATTGTGGTAAGGTTCAATCGCCAAACACGCGCGTATGTCCTTAGTTTAATTGCTGGTTATTTCGCAAAGAGCAGTACTATTCAGTGCCCTGTTTATGTGTAAAATTCTGTTTAGAGGCTTTCTTGAACCCGAGACTGGGCACTCTTTTTTTTTTTTTTAAGTTCAGCTATTGGGTGTGTACCCGTCTTTGGCGACTCGCTCTAAATGCGCCCAGGAAAAAATATATATTTCTGTATTATATGTTTATTGTCTACATTGCGTTATTCGTGTTTCCTTAAAAGTGTGACCATTATTGGACTTTAAAAGTGGTCAATTGTAATTACGAGACAGTTACTTTAGAGGAAACCAGAAAATGCTATAGGAAAACTTAAATTTTATGTTTATTTACTTTTCACTACAATTTTGGAATTATGTCCGTCTCCAAAACTGTGGGATTGCAGATGTAATGAAGACCACCTTGTTGTTGAACCACCTTGTTGTTAATAGTACTAATAAAAAAGAAACAGAAGTTAGGAGTTGGCCCATTATTAAAGCTGTTTTAATTGTTTTACAGTGTGACTACTTTACAATATAGGACTCAGACGTTCCCGTGAGCCAACTCTTAAAACCCTCATACATACACAAAAGCAATTGGTTACTAAAACAATTTGTATTGTACATTATCGCATAATGAATAATTCGGGTTTGTGACGTCAAAGCAAATATTTTCTCTATAATCAGGATCAAACTGCTGCTGAATTTGTTTTCTGTTTTACATTGTTAAAATTATCATGGCTCTTTAGCCTATCAAATCAGCTCGATATCAAATAGATTATTTCTTCTAAATGTATAACTAACTTGTCTTGCATTTGTCTAACATATAAAAACATGAGTAGCAATTTTTTTTATTTTTTATTTAAAGGGTACAGAACGGTACAGTATAGTTTAAAGTCATACAGTGATCAATAAGGCCCATTGGATGGGTTGCAAAAGCTTTAATAATGCCATGTCAACAGCAAACATAGACAGTTTGATATTTAACTTTTGCATAACATATTTAAAACTAAATTGTCCTTGAAGTTTAAACCTGATTATGAAAAAAAAGAGCTTTCTAAACTGTGGTTACACAAAGTTATTATTTTTTTATTACTTTGCTGAACAGTGAAATTATTGCCTCAATCCACAATGTAAACTGCCAGTAATATTTCAGAACAATTCATTATGCAGTATTATCTAAGCTGAAAGATAACCATTTGGTATTTCGGCATCTTGTGGTAACTGTTTTGCATTTAATATATTTCAGCAATTATGACAACAATCATTCAGTATACAATAATATATTAATAAAATCACTACCCACTACTGAGACAAAAAAAAAAATAATGCTTGAATGACTGAGGCTACATACAGTCAACAATCTTCTTTATTTGATTGAAAAAAATAAAATAAAAAGACAAATTTGAATGATTTTACAGGCAGCACTGCATTCCAAAACCATTAACGCACACAAATGCCAACATTAATTTACACTGTAGCATATATAACTTTGAAGATTTGTGCGGCACAAATGGCATGCATTCACGTTCAAGAACCTCTGATACACATTCAAGTAAAGATACCTTTTTCAGATTGGGGCGGGCGGGCGGGGGCTGGGAATGTTGAAATGTTTTACATTAAAAACAGTTACAGGGCCTAATGTAAAATTGAAGAAATGAGAGAACAATTACTTAGGCACATTGTTAATTTAATATAACCTGCTAACTTCAAATATAAAAAGTAGTTATACATTTTATGTAATGAACAAGCCCTTAATATTTACGAAGTAAATCATGTGGGAAGACTGCCCATAGTTTATACAAACCTTTTCTATAAATATAAACAGTTTGGAGATAACGTATCTTAAGCAGTTTTACACTGAAACCACAACTTTGTGTATGTTGACTGATTTAAAAAAAAAATACAAAAATGAAATGTGACCAATCATTTATTCAATAGTTGTTTATAATGGCTGTTCATTCCCATGCCTGTGTTAACTGTTTAATCTGTGGTCAATAATGCCCCCTACTGGAATTGTAAACTGTAGATAGAGTGAATTGTTTGAAATATGTCCCAGGCAGTCACACAAATACAAAAATACAGCATGCAAGCAGAAATACAGAATATTTATGTGTACCATGAAAACGAAAACACACACACACACACACACACACACACACACACACACACACACACACACAGAGTTGTGTGCCAAAAGTCACAGGGGAAGCTGTTTTTAGCAATCTCTCTCCCATAATTTGTAATACCAATTAACAATAGTTATTTACATTAACACTTTTGATGATACAAATTATTATAATTTTATGGTAACCTATAAGAACGCCTTTCACAAAAAAATTACTTTTTGAAAATATTCCTACTGCTGGATTAAGAACCTTTCGCAAGGTTCTGATGGACTGACACACAATACTGTTGCTAAACTGGAAGCCAAAGATGTTAGAAATTAATTCAACTTGTGTATTTACAAGATATCATGTGCATTTAAATCATGTAGATGTTTTGTAATGAAGTTACATTCTGCTAATAAAAAAATAACTTTACCCAAAGTAGACATGTATAGAAAAAATATTTTTTAAACACATATACACACACATACACACAAAAGCCGAAGATTACTAAAAGTAATTGTTTTTGAATGACCTAGCCAGAGCCCAGACCTGAAACCAGCTGAAAATATGTGATAAATGTCTAATGCTTTTCCAAGAAAGATTAGGAAATACATAGGCTATATAAAGAAACAGACTAATTGGTGTTTAAAAAAAAAAACAATTACAAGGTATTTCAAATAACTATTAGTTTAAGGTTGTGCGCCTATATATATATATATATATATATATATATATATATATATATATATATATACACACACACACACACACACACACACACACACACACACACACACACACACAAATATATATATATATATATATATATATATATATATATATATATATATATATATATATATTTATTTATATGTGTGCGTGTGTGTGCGTAAGTTTGTGCATATATATGAGACACACAGGCATAAACAATCACAGTATTGTTCAAAAGTAGAAATGAAATAAAACATTTCTACAAACACAATAATAGGTTGAAAACAAATGCACAGCTAAAGCCTTCCATATGGTCTGAAATGTGGCAAGAGGTTGCTTTCTTTGGCGCCTTAGAATTGTTATCTTTAACATTATAATTTTTTTAAGTAAGAAATTTAATTTCTCGGTAAACTGTAAAAAAAAATTTGTACTGACTCAATAACGCATAAGTCATAAAACTGTATGCAGCATATATTATACTAAGTACTTAAGACTTTAGCACAGTACTGTAAATACACAGTGTGTGTGTGTGTTTATTTATTCCAACAATTACAATGTACCAATGAAAACATCAGGGAGGAAAAGGTCACCAATTAGTCAAATCCTTGCCAATCACTCTGCTCTGAGTCATACTCAAGTTCAGTTCCAACACATCGTACCCCCTCTAACAACATCGGTGTCCCATGGTGTCGATCTGAGAAAGAAGGACAAGGTATATAAGACTGCAGTGCTCACAATTAGCTCCTCTCATTCAATTTAAGACCCAGGTATGTGAAGTACAGGACAGTTACTATTTCATAATGACATACAAGTTTATTTACATACCACTAAACCAATTAAGAACAGAGCTGGCATGAAGCAAAATGCTTTCTGTCTATTAATATCTTTGTGACAGTGTCACAAGCTAAATTAAATTAAGTCCAAATAAAAAATTATTATTGAAAATAATGCCATCACTACATTTAATAATACCAGGCTAATAGAGAGATTTGGCATAGAGGAAAAAAAATGACACTTCACTAGCTACTCTGTAACCACACTAAATGTCCATGTTGCTTAGCTGTAATTATAACTATAAAGTACAATGTTCACATAATACTGCAAAATACTGCAACCAAGACCTACAATTAGACATTTTCATTGATTGTATTGAACCAAAACATGACAAATCCTAACATGGGGTTTTTGATCATTTAATGTGAGTGCTAAAGGTTACTACATACTAACTATATCTGATAAAATTCCAGGGAAACACATGTTGCTTAAAGGTTTCTAAGTTTCGCTGAAATATTGTGATCTGACCTTTATTTTTATTATTATTATTATTATTATTTACAAATCAAGTCATATGAATCAATAGGCAACATCTAATTTCACGCTTTCAATTTCACACTTTCTCATGTGTACATATTTCAGTAATGTACACATGAGAAAGTGTGTACATATTTCAGTAATGTCCTTTTTTTAATACTGAATTTGGTTTTCTATGGTGTTTACATAAAAAAAATCGTCTCTTGTGATTCATCAGCACTATCAAAAATTATGTCAAAATTTTATTTTATTTTTTTTGTTTGTTTAAGTGAGATAACACCAATGACCTATGCAGGACATATCATGGCACATTCGTTCAGAAAAACTGGCAAAATGCACAAATTTGGTGGATTTGGCCTTTTGGATCATGCCACCTACATCAGCACTACACATACATTTTTAACCACAAATGATTATAATAAATTAAAAAAATGCTTCAACAGGTATCGGAAAAGGGTGAAGTTTGGGATATTACTGATTTTACTGACCAGCAGGGTGCAGCAGATACCAACTAAAGAACACAAATCATACTTCTAGTCTTTGGCAAGGGAAAAAAGGACCAGCTTTTATGTGAGGTTTGGGATTTTCTATGATGCATTACATGTAGATTGCAAATGTGATTTGTATGGAACTGTAGATCATGTCATCTTTTTTTGTAAGCCAAATCATGGTAATTTGTGCTTCCTTAAATGTAATATGTTGTCATGCTATTCTGATATATACTATATTTCTGTAGTATACTCATATATATATATATATATATATATATATATATATATATATATATATATATATATATATATATATATACACACACATACACACACAGTACAGACCAAAAGTTTGGACACACCTTCCCATTCAAAGAGTTTTCTTTATTTTCATGACTATGAAAATTGTAGATTCACACTGAAGGCATCAAAACTATGAATTAACACGTGGAATTATATACCTAACAAAAAAGTGTGAAACAACTGAAAATATGTCATATTCTAGGTTCTTCAAAGTAGCCACCTTTTGCTTTGATTACTGCTTTGCACACTCTTGACATTCTCTTGATGAGCTTCAAGAGGTAGTCACCTGAAATGGTCTTCCAACAGTCTTGAAGGAGTTCCCAGAGACGCTTAGCACTTGTTGGCCCTTTTGCCTTCACTCTGCGGTCCAGCTCACCCCTAAACCATCTCGATTGGGTTCAGGTCAGGTGACTGTGGAGGCCAGGTCATCTGGCGCAGCACCCCATCACTCTCCTTCTTGGTCAAATAGCCCTTACACAGCCTGGAGGTGTGTTTGGGGTCATTGTCCTGTTGAAAAATAAATGATGGTCCAACTAAACGCAAACCGGATGGAATAGCATGCCGCTGCAAGATGCTGTGGTAGCCATGCTGGTTCAGTATGCCTTCAATTTTGAATAAATCCCCAACAGTGTCACCAGCAAAGCACCCCCACACCATCACACCTCCTCCTCCATGCTTCATGGTGGGAACCAGGCATGTAGAGTCCATCCGTTCACCTTTTCTGCGTCGCACAAAGACACGGTGGTTGGAACCAAAGATCTCAAATTTGGACTCATCAGACCAAAGCACAGATTTCCACTGGTCTAATGTCCATTCCTTGTGTTCTTTAGCCCAAACAAATCTCTTCTGCTTGTTGCCTTTCTTTAGCAGTGGTTTCCTAGCAGATATTCTACCATGAAGGACTGATTCACACAGTCTCCTCTTAACAGTTGTTGTAGAAATTTGTCTGCTGCTAGAACTCTGTGTGCCATTGACCTGATCTCTAATCTGAGCTGCTGTTAACCTGCGATTTCTGAGGCTGGTGACTCGGATGAACTTATCCTCCGCAGCAGAGGTGACTCTTGGTCTTCCTTTCCTGGGGCGGTCCGCATGTGAGCCAGTTTCTTTGTAGCACTTGATGGTTTTTGTGACTGCACTTGGGGACACTTTCAAAGTTTTCCCAATTTTTCGGACTGACTGATCTTCATTTCTTACAGTAATGATGGCCACTCGCTTTTCTGTACTTAGCTGCTTTTTTCTTGCCATAATACAAATTCTAACAGTCTATTCAGTAGGACTATCAGCTGTGTATCCACCTGACTTCTGCACAACACAACTGATGGTCCCAACCCCATTTATAAGGCAAGAAATCACACTTATTAAACCTGACAGGGCACACCTGTGAAGTGAAAACCATTTCAGGTGACTACCTCTTGAAGCTCATCAAGAGAATGCCAAGAGTGTGCAAAGCAGTAATCAAAGCAAAAGGTGGCTACTTTGAAGAACCTACAATATGACATTTTTCAGTTGTTTCACAATTTTTTGTTATGTATATAATTCCACATGTGTTCATTCATAGTTTTGATGCCTTCAGTGTGACTCTACAATTTTCATAGTCATGAAAATAAAGAAAACTCTTTGAATGAGAAGGTGTGTCCAAACTTTTGGTCTGTACTGTGTGTGTGTGTGTGTGTGTGTGTGTGTGTGTGTGTGTATATATATATATATATAAGAAATAATGGAGGTGTAAACTAAAAGAAAAATATTCAACATTATATCTTTAAAGATGACTACATAATATAATAAACTACTTGAACTGATTTTACTTACCAGCAGGGTGCAGCATATACCAACTAAAGAACAGAATTCATACTCCTAGTCTTTACATTGTTTAATAAAATTGTTTCGAAAAATGCTTCAATTCAGAAAATGATTTATATGGTTAGAAAAATAACAATGTGTCAGAATATCAGTGTAACAGAATGTCACTTTTTCTAGCCTTCTCATTAATAGTCTATGTATATCAGTACTGGTCCTACTTATGCAACAGGTATTTTAAAGCTGCCTGGGTCAGTAAGTGCAAATCTTACATAAACAATCTTTGTAGCTTATACGTACATGTGTATGAAAAATATTAAGCTATGCCTAAGTCAACATAGTAAATTTGTGCATTAATATGTTGACGTACACTTCAAGAGCAATAGAAACCTCAACATTATTTGGATTTAGGGAAGCTTTTATGTGTTTATATAATTGATAGATAAAAACATTTTAGGTGTGGAGGACTGTGCTCTGTTAGGTGATGACTCACCCATAACACGTGCATGAACTTTCACTTTCCGGCACACATCCTCTTTGCTCTCACTGACTATTAGCACCTCCTCACACAGCACCCCTTCCTTATGAGCCACATACTCACAGGTCACATTAAAACCTCCTACAAAAAACCAGGGGAAAGTTAATACAATAATGTGATTACATAAAGGAGTGGATTAGTGAGTGGCATTTAGCAATACAAAAACAGGATAAAAACGGAAAACTACTTCTAGAAACAGCAAT
This sequence comes from Silurus meridionalis, assembly GCF_014805685.1. Classification (NCBI taxonomy): domain Eukaryota; kingdom Metazoa; phylum Chordata; class Actinopteri; order Siluriformes; family Siluridae; genus Silurus; species Silurus meridionalis. The sequence continues at coordinate 22,782,289 of NC_060889.1, read as the reverse complement.
GCTAAAAATCTGAGCTATAAGGGGAAAAAAAACAAAAAAGTTAAGTCAGAAAAAAATGTGTTTCAAAATGAACCAAATTAAAAAACCAGTTCTACGCTTAAAACTATATATACACTTAATATCATCATTTGGTTTTATTCACATCTATACTAAAACTGGAACCACTACTTTGCAATTTAAAATAACATTCAGTAGACCCAAGATAATACACTAGAGACACAAAATGAATTTAATCTTCAGGACAATAATAGCATAATATTAAATACATTATATTATGGTAAACTCTATTGTAAGAAAAGTAGTTTAAAAGTTTATAAAGTGTAATTCTGCCCTAATAATATACATGTTATTTTATTATTTTTTATCTTTTGGAAAGATTGTATGAGAGCAATGTATACAGTAATTTTCAAGACACTGATATTATGTCTCATGCTTAATATTTATTCATTATTTTTCGGTGTTCTTTCAATGTGCACAGATTATTTACAAATCTTTGACTTTGTATTGACTTTAACTTTTAAGATTAGTACAAAGATTTGTGAATTATAGTCTAAAAGTCATAAAGTCATGTCCACATAGAAGTTGGAAACTCCTGTCTCTGGCCAATTCACCCTTTTTAGTGCAACAGAATAGGACAAGTCATCAAAATAAGAGATACTGCAATTCTGCTTTTGAAGTTAGCTAAAACCCTCTTTGAGAGGAATAGATGTCACTATTCATACAAAAAAAAAGCCTCAAAAGAGAGTTTTACAAATCCATGTAACTGATATTATCTTGCATTTATTACAAGTAATACATTTGTTTTGTAAACCCCACATTTTTAAAATGTGGGATTTTTGTCACTCACATTTAGTAAGAAAAGCCTATTTTATATTATATATATATATATATATATATATATATATATATATATATATATATATATATATATATATATATATATATATACACACACACAGTATTGTTCAAAATAATAGCAGTACAATGTGACTAACCAGAATAATCCAGGTTTTTAGTAGATTTTTTATTTCTACGTGGCAAATAAGTTACCAGTAGGTGCAGTAGATTCTCAGAAAACAAACAAGACCCAGCATTCATGATATGCACGCTCGTAAGGCTGTGCAATTGGGCAATTAGTTGAAAGGGGTGTGTTAAAAAAAAATAGCAGTGTGGCATTCAATCACTGAGGTCATCAATTTTGTGAAAAAACAGGTGTGAATCAGGTGGCCCCTATTTAAGGATGAAGCCAGCACTTGTTGACCATGCATTTGAAAGCCTGAGGAAAATGGGTCTTTCAAGACATTGTTCAGAAGAACAGCGTACTTTGATTAAAAAGTTGATTGGAGAGGGGAAAACCTATAAAGAGGTGCAAAAATGTATAGGCTGTTCAGCTAAAATGATCTTCAATGCCTTAAAATGGAGAGCAAAACCAGAGAGAGACGTGGAAGAAAACGGAAGACAACCATCAAAATGGATCGAAGAATAACCAGAATGGCAAAGGCTCAGCCAATGATCAGCTCCAGGATGATCAAAGACAGTCTGGAGTTACCTGTAAGTACTGTGACAGTTAGAAGACGTCTGTGTGAAGCTAATCTATTTTGAAGATCCCCCGCAAAGTCCCTCTGTTAAAAAAAAAAGGCATGTGCCGAAGAGGTTACAATTTGCCAAAGAACACATCAACTGGCTTAAAGAGAAATGGAGGAACATTTTGTGGACTGATGAGAGTAAAATTGTTCTTTTGGGTCCAAGGGCCACAGACAGTTTATGAGACGACCCCCAAACTCTGAATTCAAGCCACAGTACACAGTGAAGACAGAGAAGCATGGTGGTGCAAGCATCATGATATGGGCATGTTTCTCCTACTATGGTGTTGGGCCTATTTATCGCATACCAGGGATCATGGATCAGTTTGCATATGTCAAAATACTTGAAGAGGTCATGTTGCCTTATGCTGAAGAGGACATGCCCTTGAAATGGTTGTTTCAACAAGACAACGACCCCAAACACACTAGTAAACGAGCAAAGTCTTGGTTCCAAACCAACAAAATGAATGTTATGGAGTGGCCAGCCCAATCCCTGGACCTTAATCCAATCGAGAATTTGTGGGGTGATATCAAAAATGCTGTTTCTGAAGCAAAACCAAGAAATGTAAATGAATTGTGGAATGTTGTTAAAGAATCATGGAGTGGAATAACAGCTGAGAGGTGCCACAAGTTGGTTGACTCCATGCCACACAGATGTGAAGCAGTTTTAAAAAACTGTGGTCATACAACTAAATATTAGTTTAGTGATTCACAGGATTGCTAAATCCTAGAAACAAAAATGTTTGTACAAAATAGTTTTGAGTTTGTACAGTCAACGGCATACACTGCTATTTTTTTTAACAAACCCCTTTCAACTAATTGCCCAATTGTACAGCCTTAAGAGCGTGCATATCATGAATGCTGGGTCTTGTTTGTTTTCTGAGAATCTACTGCACCAACTGGTAACTTGTTTGCCACGTAGCAATAAAAAATATACTAAAAACCTGAATTATTCTGGTTGGTCACATTGTACTGCTATTATTTTGAACAATACTGTATATACAGTACAGACCAAAAGTCTGGACACACCTTCTCATTCAAAGAGTTTTCTTTATTTTCATGACTATGAAAATTGTAGAGTCACACTGAAGGCATCAAGGGCTATTTGACCAAGAAGGAGAGTGATGGGGTGCTGCGCCAGATGACCTGGCCTCCACAGTCACCGGACCTGAACCCAATCGAGATGGTTTAGGGGTGAGCTGGACCGCAGAGTGAAGGCAAAAGGGGCAACAAGTGCCAAGCATCTCTCGGAGAACTCCTTCAAGACTGTTGGAAGACCATTTCAGGTGACTACCTCTTGAAACTCATCAAGAGAATGCCAAGAGTGTGCAAAGCAGTAATCAAAGCAAAAGGTGGCTACTTTGAAGAACCTAGAATATGACATTTTTCAGTTGTTTCACACTTTTTTGATATGTATATAATTCCATATATAATTCCACATGTGTTAATTCATAGTTTTGATGCCTTCAGTGTGAATCTACAATTTTCATAGTCATGAAAATAAAGAAAACTCTTTGAATTAGAAGGTGTGTCCAAACTTTTGGTCTGTACTGTATATATATATATATATTTAAGAGAATGTGGGAGCATACCATTGGGAGCTGCAGAAAGATGTTTAATCTGAAGGTATGGGTTGGGCACAGGAGCTGGACATACATCTATGCCAAGCTCTGGGTCCTCTGGCAGTGTGAAGTCAATTTCATACCTGTGTTGAGTCATCAGAAAGCCAACCTAAAAAAAAATAATAAGAATAAAAATAATTTTCAATATCTCATTCCAGGTTAAAAAATTTTTGTTCGGCTTCTCCCATTCTACCCAGGGGTCGCCACAGCGGATCATCCACATGTTTGATTTAGCACACGTTTTTACGCTGGATGCCCATCCTAACGCAACCCTCCCCATTTATCCGGGCTTGGGACCGGCACTAAGGCTTGTGCAACCCTAATGGCTGGGGTTGGTTCCCTTACAGGGGATCTAACCCGGGCCGCAGCGGTGAGAGCGCCGCATCCTAACCACTAGACCACCGGGGAACCAATATCTCATTCCAGGTTAAGTAGCGAAAAAATATTTTTCTTTTCTTATAAAAACAAAGTGGGTGTTGATCCTTCAGGGCTTCTGAAAGGAATGGGAAGTGAGAAAAAGTGAATGTCTTTGGCAATCTGTAAAAAAGAGAAGTGATAAATTCTCTGATTAAGATTGTACACAGCTATGGTGCCAATGTGACTGTCTTTGTGCAAAACTGTGTGCACAAAGTGGTGTCTATGTATGACTGGAAAGTCAAAATGTATTATTCAAGAAGCTATTTATCTCTCTGAACAAAACACAATTCAGGCTTTGCATGGAGTCCATTTGAAGAAACACAGTCATCGAATCTCAATTCATAGTTTCCAACAAACACAAAGCACTCATTCAAAATGTTAGCTGGAGCAACGTGTGGTTGCCAAAACACATCAAACACACATTGAATTTTGCATATTAAATAAACAGTGCACATACATACTCAACCACATAGTTGGATTAAGATGGCAGAATAAAAAAATGAGGATCAAATAAAAAAATTGAGGGTCTGTATAGATTATAGATTTTATCTCTCGTAAAGGGATCTGGCCTCCAGAACAAACTTATGAGCAGAAAGATAAAAGCTGGGGGCTGTTTTAGCAGTAAGCCAGTTGCAGATAAAAGTGGTGATGTGGGTACACATGCATAAAAAGGGTTAACACTAACAAAAAAAAAGGTGTAAAGACAGAAGTCAATATAAATAGAACATAACATATAAAAGCCAGCATGATTGCCTTGAAATTCTTTATATATATATATATATATATATATATATATATATATATATATATATATATATATATATATATATATATATATAAATATAAATATAATCAGGGATGCCCAAACCAATGCCATATATGAGAAAACGAGGTCATTGAATATCTGTATTATACAGTGAACTCTATTGGAAAATTAAATGTTTCACAGAACTAGATAAATAAATATTTACTTGAAATATTATATATATATATACACATATACATGAACTGGACAAGCTTATAGTTATACTTGGTCATTCTTTCTACAGTGACAATGTTAATAAAAGCCAGTCTGAGGTCACATGCGACAAAATGATTTAAATAAATTATTTATGGCAATGATGCTGAAAATCCTAGCAATTCTTACTGCTAAAATTTTCCTAGTTGTTTAACGTGTTTGTGTGGGCATAGTCACATAACATTATAATGCATGTATGTACACATGTATGCATGTATGTATGGTATCTGCAAAAGGTGTGCGCATGTGTCAGTTTGTATGCATGCATGTCTGTGTACAGTGCATTCAGAATGTATTCCGTCTTCTTCCTTTTTCCCCCCACATCATTGTACACCCCATGATGATAATGCAAAAGACAGATTTGTGATCACTTTGCAAATGTATTAAAAAGAAGATATAACATTGACAAAGCCTTAGCTTAGACAGTTGAAATTGTATTTTATTTTAGCTTAGTTTATGATTTGACAAATGTTCACCAATAGTAGACAGGTGAATGGCTTTCCAAATCATGTCCAATAAAATGTTTTTGCTCCAGGTGGGCGATTAATTTAATCTGAAAAACACCTAAAAATGGTCCAGAGAAATGTGATGCACCTTAGCCATATCTAAAGTGTCATATCAAAGTATCCGAATAATTGTGTCAAGGTAATATTTTTTTTATACTAAACATTAAATATACACACCAATCAGGCATAACATTATGGCCATCGATGAGGCATAAAATTAGGACCACCTGCCTAATATTGTGTTGGTCTCCCTTTTGCTGCCAAAACAGTTCTGACCAATCGAGCAATAACAGCATTAAATTCTTCAGCAATTTGAGCTACAGTTGCTCATCTGTTGAATCGGGCCACACAGTCCAGTCTTTGCTCCCCACATGCATCAATGGGCCTTGCCCGCCCATGACCCTGTCGCCGATTCACCACTATTCCTTTCTTGGACCACTTTTGATAGATACTGACCACTGCAGACTGGGAACAGCCCACAAACGCTGCATTTTTGGAGATGCTCTGACCCAGTCATCTAGACCAGCAGTCCCCAACCTGTTTTGCACAACGGACCTTCTTAATGGAGGTGGATGTAGGTAAGACATGTGACAGAGGCAAGCATCTTGACATGCATCAAAAGAAACACCTTTACTGGCTTCCAGTAGCTCCGCGTATCCGATTCAAAACAATGATGCTTGCCTACAAGGCCAAAAATGGACCAGCGCCATCTTACCACAGTGACCTAATCACATCTCGCACTGCACCACGCTGTCTGAGATCCTCCAGCACTGCTTGACTGGTACCACCTTCTCTCAGAATGAGAGGTAAATATACTTCAAGGCTCTTCTCTGTTCTGGCACCATGGTGGTGGAATGAACTTTTCCTTGATGTCCATACAGCGGAGTCCCTGACTATCTTCAAGCAACGACTGAAGACCTACCTCTTTCTGAAACACTTAAATTAGCAGTTTCCAAGTTTGTAGAATTCTAGGGTTATATTTATATTAAGTTTTGTAATCTTGCGTACCAGTGTAGATTTATTCATTACTAAAGATTTAAAGCACTTTTGTACGTCGCTCTGGATAAGGGCGTCTGCTAAATGCTGCAAATGTAAAGGTAAATGAACACATCAACTTTGAGGACAAAATGTTCACTTGCTGCCTGATATATCCCACCCACTAACAGGTGCATTAAGAGATATTCAGTGTTATTCACTCAACGGTTATAATGTTACAATGTCCTAATGTTATGCCTGGTCGGTTTATATAAATAAATTAAAAATTTTTTATCACAAATCTTGTTTTTGCCTCGTCATTATAGGTCTGAAGTGTAAACTGATTGTAAAATGTAATGTAATGTAAAACATTATAAACTAGGCTGCAATAAAAATTTTAATGCATGTAAAGCCACACCACTGACCCACAACAAACCTTGACCATAAAGTTTCCATCAGACTCAGGAATCACCATGACAACAGAGTCGTGCAGCTTCTCATCAAAGTGCACGTGGGAGTGAGCAGCAGCATCTGCTTCAGCAAAGCGAATGCCCCCTGCCTTAGAGGAAGCTGCAACAGCACAAGATTTTGTTAACACACAAAGCAAACCACATACAGACACAGAAAGTTTTTCTTCCAAAGCCTTTTAAAAGAAAGCTGAATGCAGACATCAGTACTACTCATCTCCTACTTTTTAGAGAGAGACATTTATAGAATGATAGCATTAACCTAATCTCTTTTATAAGACTTGTGTGGAAATTTACATATATCTCTTTTTATAAATCAAGACAGATTAATGTTGGACTCAAACTCCAGCAGAAGATGAGGACAGTTCTCAATTCTCTAACATTACTCGGTTCAATTATTTAAATAGAAAATAGATAAATAAACAGAAGGCCTAATAAATATTATAATTTATATAATAATATATTAGTTATATATAATAATTTATAAACATTCTAAATACTACTTTAATTTTATGAAACCTCCTAACCATGGTACAGAATGGCTATACCATGAACATTTATAAATTTATACATTTATGACCACAGTGAAAAATAGGTCCTGAAAAGGAAGGTCAATTTTGTGCAGGTAGAATGTTTTGGTGTGTTAAAAATACAAATAAAATGACTTGTCAAGGACAATGTCATGTACAATCTTGCAGAAACACTAACAACAAAACCTACTCTGTTGTTACAATTTATTATGTTTCCTACAATATTTAGATCTCAAAATCAATAAATTAGAATCTCAATAAATTCGAATGTCGTGGGAAAAAAAAAATTATTTCAGTAATTCAACTTAAATTCTGAAACTCTTTCTGAAATGTTTTACATCAATTCAATGAGCACAGACTGAGGTAGTTTGAGTCTTTGGTTCTTTCTCAAAAACTTAAAATACTTCATAAGACCAATAAAAAAAAATGTTAGTGAATTGTTGGCCTTATAAAAAGTATGTTCATTTACTGTATATGTACTCAATACTTGGTAGGGGCTCGTTTTGATTTAAATTACTGCCTCAATTCGGCGTGGCATGGAGGGGATCAGTCTGTGGCACTGCTGGTCTTTTTTTGGTCTCTTGTTTCTCATTTTTCTCTTGATAATACCAGCAGATGAAATTGCACACCAAATCACCACAGACTGTGGAAACTTAACACTGGACTTCAAGCAACTTGGGTTAGGAGCTTCTCCACCCATCCTCCAGACTCTAGGACCTTGGTTTCCAAATGAAATACAAAACTATCTCAAATTTCAAAGAGAGGACTTTGGACCACTCTGCATCAGTCCAGTTCTTTTTCTGTTTAGTACAGGTAAGATGCCTCTGACGTTGTCTGTGGTTCAAAAGTGGCTCAACAAGAGAAACACAACAACTGTAGCCAAATTCCTTGACACATCCATGTGTGGTGGCTCTTGATGCTTTGACCCCAGCTTCAGTCCATTCCTTGTGAAGTTCACCCAAATTCGTGAATCGGTTTTGCTTGACAAGGCTCTCATCGCTGCAGTTTTCTCGGTTGGGTCTTTTTCTTCCAAACTTTTTCCTTCCACTGAACTTTCTATTGGATACAGCACTTTTTGAACAACCAGCTACTTTGGCAATGAATGTTTGTGGCTTACCCTCCTTGTGAAAAGTGTCAATGACTGTCTTCTGGACAACTGTCAGATCAGCAGTCTTCTATAGTCTACATGATTGTGTAGCCTAGTGAACCAAACTAAAAGACCATTTTTTAGGCTCAGGAAACCTTGTCGGAGTTTTAAATTTATTCGCTGATTGGCATGTAACCATATTCAATTTTTTTTTTTTAGATTGAGTGAATTGGTGGGTTTTTGTTAAATGTGAGCTAAAATCATCACAATTAAAAGAACCAAATAACTTAAACTACTTCTGTGTGCATTTAATTTATTTAATACGAGTTTCACAATTTGAGTTGAATTACTGAAATAAATGACCTTTTAACGAAATTCTAATTTATTGAAATGCGCCTGTAAATTATTTAGATTACTACATTATTAGTTTCCATTTAACATATACAGTATAGTTTATCAAATCATAAGGATAATAATGTCAAAAGAACATTTGGCCTGAATATGTTTAATCAAGCACGTTTTAGAACATATTCATAATGGACTGAGAGACGTTTATGCATTGGAATGTGATAAGCAACAAAAAACGTACAAAATTACAATAGTAGTGCTCCTGATTCTCCAATGCAAGGAGGAGTAAACAGAACAGATACATAATAAGACATTATTATTCTAGCATTATTATTATATTATATATTTGATTATTACAATATTCAACATCAGTTCAGAGCCTTTAAAAATCCACAGCTTTGCCTCAGTCTCATTTTGATTATTTAAGTAAACTTAATCTTTGGTGTTAACTGAAAAACTAACCAGACTTAAAAATGATAATAGCATTAATAAACCAGGCAAGAACATTAGCACTGATAGGATTTGTATGTTTGTTTTACATTTAGATGCATCTCCAGCTAATTTAACATACAACGTGTACAAAGAAAACAGAAAACAAAAAATGTACACCAACCTTTTTTGGCAGTTGCCATTTTCTGTTTGCTAATATGGAGATCCAGTCACTGAGTCATACTGAAGTCCTGACAATAAACCTGTGAGTAAAATAAAGCAGCAAAAAAGAAACTACTCAAAAGTCCACAAACACCATGGATTACTTTGCTATTTCCTTAATTTACACAGCTGTGATAGACATCACAGCAAGACACACACCCCACAGATAAATAAACACAACAAATCACTATACAATGTTTAGATTAGATTAGACCCGCTGTTAGTCAAGACTTTCACTCTTTCATGGAAACTTTCCTAGGATCAGTTAACTGAAAAGGCAGAACTGAAGGTCATGATGTACCAATGTTTCCCTCAATTATGACCTAAAAAACTTGGGCTTGGAAATGTGAAAATCATTTTTATATATATATATATATATATATATATATATATATATATATATATATATATATATATATATATAAATAATATATTTATATATGCATAAGGCAAAATCAGGCAATGACTTTAGAAAGACACTGTGTCAAATCTCACACAATTCCGGTTGTTCTGTTAAAGAGAACATGTGAGCAAGATGGCATGTCTTTTTCTGTCCAACTTTGATTAAACATATTTAGCTGGAGCTTATACATGTATATTATTTAAAATGGCATACAATAGGGATATACAAAATCTGTATAATTAGATACATTTGTCAGACCACTAACCATATCAAGAAAATCAGTGGAATGCACAGTACAAATACTATACATACACAAATAATTAAATAAAAAACAACAAACATATCATAGACACATACTTCACATATACAATAAGAGATTGAAAATGATGCAGTTGCTATATAAACATACAGTGGAACCTCCATTTAGACTGTGATTAGAGATGTACTCATATTCTTGCTAAACTGCTTTCTCCAATTCCATTTCGCAATAATAGCACTTACAGCTGACTGGGGCAGGGCCTAGCAAGGTCGAATTCTTTTTTAAATTGGCTTGTGACAGAGGTGGCATTCTATGACTGAGCCATGTTTAAAGTCACTAAGCTCCTCAGCATGTGACCCATTCTACTAGCAGTGTTTGCCAATTGCAATGATACTGGAAAGTGTAAATACTGAAAATAAAAACAAGTTTGGTTGGCAATTGAATTCCAGTATCCTTTAAGGCAGACACACACACACACACATACACACACACACAGTACAGACCAAAAGTTTGGACACACCTTCTCATTCAAAGAGTTTTCTTTATTTTCATGACTATGAAAATTGTAGAGTCACACTGAAGGCATCAAGGGCTATTTGACCAAGAAGGAGAGTGATGGGGTGCTGCGCCAGATGACCTGGCCTCCACAGTCACCGGACCTGAACCCAATCGAGATGGTTTAGGGGTGAGCTGGACCGCAAAGTGAAGGCAAAAGGGCCAACAAGTGCCAAGCATCTCTCGGGGAACTCCTTCAAGACTGGAAGACCATTTCAGGTGACTACCTCTTGAAGCTCATCAAGAGAATGCCAATAGTGTGCAAAGCAGTAATCAAAGCAAAAGGTGGCTACTTTGAAGAACCTAAAATATGAAATTTTTCAGTTGTTTCACACTTTTTTGTTATGTATATAATTCCATATATAATTCCACGTGTTAATTCTTAGTTTTGATGCCTTCAGTGTGAATCTACAATTTTCATAGTCATGAAAATAAAGAAAACTCTTTGAATGAGAAGGTGTGTCCAAACTTTTGGTCTGTACTGTGTGTATATATATATATATATATATATATATATATATATATATATATATATATATATATATATATATATATATATAAAATGTGAACCACCAGTGTGTCTTATCATTGTTACTTTCATAGTCTATCATTATACATCTGGACATAACCATTCACCAATTTCTATACATGTAATAATAAATATAACTTCAAACCGAGTTGCAGTTTTAGGAGACTGATTGTATGTTTGTTTTTTGTTTTTTTAAGTCTCAAATATATTTTTGATATTGTTGTTATAGCCTTAAACACTGGACTGTTTTACAGTCAGGTATCAACAGTAAAAGGCAAATGCAAAACATGCTTCAGGCCAACATAACTTCAAAATTAATTCAATCCCAGAATAATGGATTTTCTTCAACCATTTTTGTTCATTTCACAATTCTAGACAATCTTTATTCTCCTTGTTAGAAAACTAAGACAAATGAAAGACTTCCCACAACTGTGTGGGGAAGTTCATGACAAATGCCAAAGGGTTGACCAGAAAGTTAAGGAAGTAGACATCTTAACGAATAATTGAAGTGAAACATATAATTGTGCATTATGTATGGGGAAGTAGATGAATGTTAAAATGATTGTTTACGGCAATGTGACAAGATAATGAGCAAATACTCATACGACGTTTACATTTAGGTCGTATAGTTCATCTTTCTCAACAATAATGACTGTGCGTGAAGAGGGGATGCAGTCCATGGAGGCGGATAGAAATGCAAAAGAATCGACTCGAAGAATCGGTTGCATTCACAACTTCAAAAAGGAACATACAAACATACAAACATACAACATAACATTACTTAAAGTAACGTGGTTACAATTTGCTTACATATAAACCTTGAAGGGTGCGGCGTGCGTGTACACACACACACACACACACACACACACACACAGAAAAAGCAGAAGAGCACAGGGTCACAGAAAAAAAAACAGCTACAGGTTGGAGCTTCCTTGATGACCTACTACAGCACACTTCCTCTGGGTAACAAAATACAGTAGGAAGAAGAACTCGAAACCAGGGCTGATTGTGACTTTTCAACACAAATGCACGCCCATTGCTGCATTATATATCAGAAATGATCTATTAATTCCTACATTATTAATTAGCTTGATACTACACATAGCATGCTCAGTTACTGACCTGTATACAGTACGATGCAGGGGTGTGCCTGATATTTCAGCAACGTTATATGTTAGAAATATTTTAGACACTAAATGTAATTATGACGACCAGCGAAGCTTCAGTATAGCTTTCTTCAGCTATCAGTACTGAAGAAGTCAACCGAACAAACAATGCAAAGCGAATCAGGAAAAAAGCCCGCCTTCCGCATGGTGATTGGTTAGAATCTATCCAATAGAATGCTAGAAAAATTGTTTAAACCACTGAGGTGAAAAGGCGTGATTATGCTAGAAACGGGTTGGGAAAAAGTATTACAACGAATATAGAAATCTAGGAAATCTTCAAAAAATCTGAATCTGAATAATTAAAAAATTAAAAAGCTTTTTATTCGACGGGGAATGTTTGGTATGAGGCCCGTGTGCTAGTGCTTTTAGGTAACATGCCTAACTCCTCACCGTGCCCGGCTAGCTCAGTCGGTAGAGCATGAGACTCTTAATCTCAGGGTCGTGGGTTCGAGCCCCACGTTGGGCGCGGACATATTTTTTAGGGGAATTGCTTTTCCTTAAGTCGCATGAATGAAAGACAAAATATTTATGTTCCTATGGTAAAATATTAAATTCAATACTATGTTGTGGTGACTCTGCAGGGAAAATATAAATTACCAATGGCAAATATTTATGTTCACTACAAATACAAAAAACCACAACCTCACCAGCACTTCCCGATGGTATGAGGAGTTGGCTAAAAAGCCAATGGATATTAAAAGCCTATTTTTTATATCAAATCACAAACCAGCCATTCTGGTTGCACAAGACAATGCACTCACAGATGGAGCAGAGAAAGGTAGACATGTGTGTTCAGGAGACCAAGTGGAAAGGGAGTAGGCCAGGAATGTTCAGAACAGCTAGCAGATGTCTTCACCGACATCGTTAACATTTCTCTGAACAGCGCCATTGTTCCTACGTGCCTCAATTTCCTAAATGGGAGACCTCAGTCAGTCCGGATCGAGAACAGTATCTCCAGCACCTCCACACTGAGCACTGGGGCCCCTCAGGGCTGTATGCTCAGTCCACTGCTGTTCACCTTGCTGACTCACGACTGTATAGCAATGCACAGCTCGAACCACATCGTCAAGTTTGCTGATGACATGACCGTGGTGGGTCTAATCAGCAAGAACGATGAGTCAGCATACAGAGAGGAAGTGCAACGGTTAACAGCCTGGTGTGGAGCAAACAACCTGTTTTTGAACATTGACAAAACCAAAAAGATGGTTGTGGACTACAGGGGCGCACAGAGCGACCATTCTCCACTAACTATCGATGGATCCTCTTTGGAGATCATCAAGAGCACTAAATTCCTTGGTGTTCATCTGGCGGACCACCTCACCTGGTCACTCAACACCAGCTCCATCACCAAGAAAACCCAGCAACGTCTCTACTTCCTGAAGAGGCTGAGAAAAGCCCATCTCCCTCCCCCCATCCTGACCATGTTCTACAGAGGGACCATTGAGAGCATCTTGAGCAGCTGCATCAATGCCTGGTTTGGGAACTGCACTATCTCCGATTGCAAGACCCTACAGAGTATAGTGAGGACAGATGAGAAGATGAAAGATCATCAGAGTATCTCTCCGCTCTATTATGCACATTTACACCACACGCTGCATCCGCAAAGCCAAGAGCATTGTGGATAACCACACACACCCGTCACACACACTTTTCAACCTCAGGCCATCAGGAAAATGGTTCCGAAGCATTCGGGCCGCCACATCAAGACTGTGCAACAGTTTTTTCCCGCAAGCCATTAGGCTCCTCAATACACAGAAAAGAAATAGAACTCTCTCTCACACACACACACACACACACACACACACACACACACACACACCCAAATGTGTGTTACCAAACTGTACAACCTAAACTTAACACATACTCATTACTCATCTCAATCCATTCCACCGTCAATTATTTATTATTAATTATACTTAACCGCATTACACTGTTTACCTGCTGTTTTTTGCACCTTTGACTCTATTACACTGTTTGCATGCTGTCTTTTGCACCTCTGACTGTATTATACTATACTGTTTACATGCTGTCTGTTGCACCTCTTAACTGCTGCTGTTATTTGCACTGCATTGTGTCTGGTTATATTTACTCCCAGTTATAGTTTTTACAGTTCTCCTCGCACAGTACTGTATAATCAAAGTATACAGTAGGTTTACTGGTCGGCGCTATATTGGGTTTTGTGTCTTGTGTTGTTTTGTGTCTTGTGTTGTTTTGTGTTGTCTGTCTGCACTGTCTGTCTGTAGTGTTTTTTCTTCTGCACTGTTTGCACTAGGTTTCACTCGATGCACTTTACATAGCTTGTGTTGTGTTGTAGCTCTATGTTGTTTAGTGTAGCACCAGGGATTCGGAGGAACGTTGTGTCGTTTTTACTGTGTATTGTGTACCACTGTGTATAGTAGAAATGACAATAAAAGCCTCTTGACCTGACATCCTCAACCCTCCACCAGAATGCATCATTTACAATGAAAGTCTGCCACTTACAGCAGTCAACACGGGGCTTCTGTGAATGAGTGGACATTACATTTGGTCTGAGATCAGCAGCTGCAGGGTTTCAGAGTAGTATGGAGCTCCGTGCGGCTGGTCTGAAAGACACAATCCGACTCTCATACCTGGATGACAACCTGGTACTCCGTTGCAGCTTTGTGAAACACTTGTTGCATATCTATCTTGTTCTCCATAGTTTTTGTGGAATGTGGAGTGAAGTTGGCCTCAACGAAATGTGAACTGCTTAAATCAAACGTGAGGTTCTTGGCAAATTGGTGTCCACAGAGGGTCATACAATGCACTGCAAATATCTGAAGTGCAGGCATTTAAGAGTAGGACACATAAAAAAAAAAAAAGTTTGCCTAATTCCAACCTGTTATTTCTCGTAAACATCAGACATTCATGGTGCATCCAGGTTTGAAGCTGTTGACGATGAAGAGGCTGCTCTGCTTCATCCGTCTTTTTGTCTGCTCAGAGCCGATTGTTAGACAGTGTTCTCTAAATGGGTCAGTGTCTTAGTTTGATACCATGCAATTCTGTTGATTGTTGCCTATTTCATTTCCAATGTGTAAAGCTTTCCGGCACTACAGAGGAGAAACGCTGCCCGATTGGCTAAAAAATCAGGGTCTTGGGTTCGAGCCCCACGCTACGTGGACATCTTTTGCACGGATGCGCTGAGATTACTAAATTTCGTGTTTATCTCTGGGCACATCTTTTCGAGAAGCAGCGCTGAATCTGGCCTGGTCACCCTTTCACACTGTGCTGGCACAAAATTATAACCCATAACAACTTTGCCAAGATGCATCACCCTGCCGGAAACAGTCACCGCTCCTCCATTTGCATCTAGTTCAGTTCGTTAAGTAGCGCAACAGCGCTTGGTGTAAATGCAAGCCACCACGTCCCTGGGTGGGCTCGAACCACCAACCTTTCGGTTAACAGCCGAACGCGCTAACCGATTGCGCCACAGAGACCTGCTGGCATAGGCTCTTTTGGTGGTTTGGAAAATCCACGTTGGCTCCGATGGTACTTAAATAGCCAGATCAGGTGCTGGTGGGTGGGTGGGTTGAGTGAGGGCTGTGTGCTTATGCTTTTATGTAGCCGGGCTGGGCTGACATCCTGCCCGGCTAGCTCAGTCGGTAGAGCATGAGACTCTTAATCTCAGGGTCGTGGGTTCGAGCCCCACGTTGGGCGAGGATTTCTTATGCAGCTGCGCTGAGATGACTAAGTCACAGAGAAGTGCCTTTATCGGCTCCTTTGGTGAAGAGGCCTGGGGTGCAGTCAGCATTCCGATTCGTACTAAAGAAGTTCAATAGGGTTGAGTTTAGAGCTTTATAGCAGGAGATCCTTTACTTCAACCCATGCAAAGCATATCTTTATCGAGTTTGCTTTGGTGTACAGGGCTTTGTCATGCTGGAACAGGTTTGGGTCTCCTAGATCAGTGAAGAAAAATGTCATGCTACCACATCCAAAGATACCTAAACAATTCAGCTTTGCAATAACAGTTTGGGAAGGAATCGCATATAGCTGGGAAAGTCAGGTGTCCCAATACATTTGCCCATATAGTGTAAAAGAGCGCATGTGAGTTCACAAGCCCAAGGCCGACACGTTCTTTTCTCATGACATCCTCAACCCTCCACCAGAATGCATCATTTACAATGAAAGTCTGCCACTTACAGCAGTCAACACGGGGGCTCTGTAAATGGGTGCACATTACGTTTGGTCTGAGATCAGCAACTGCAGAGTTTCAGAGTAGTATGGAGCTCCGTTCGGCTGGTCTGAAAGACACAATCCGACTCTCATACCTGGATGACAACCTGGTACTCCGTTGCAGCTTTGTGAAACACTTGTTGCATATCTATCTTGTTCTCCATAGTTTTTGTGGAATGTGGAGTGAAGTTGGCCTCAACGAAGGTGAACTGCTTAAATCAAACGTGAGGTTCTTGGCAAATTGGTGTCCACAGAGGGTCATACAATGCACTGCAGATATCTGAAGTGCAGGCATTTAAGAGTAGGACACATAAAAAAAAAATTTAAAAAAAGTTTGCCTAATTCAAACCCGTTATTTCGTAAACATCAGACATTCATGGTGCATCCAGGTTTGAAGCTGTTGACGTATGAAGAGGCTGCTCTGCTTCATCCGTCTTTTTTTGTCTGCTCCAGAGCCGATTGTTAGACAGTGTTCTCTAAACGGGTCAGTGTCTTAGTTTGATACCATGCAATTCTGTTGATTGTTGCCTATTTCATTTTCAATGTGTAAAGCTTTCCGGCACTACAGAGGAGAAACGCTGCCGATTGGCTAAAAAATCAGGGTCTTGGGTTCGAGCCCCACGTTGGGCGTGGACATCTTTTGCACGGATGCGCTGAGATTACTACATTTCGTGTTTATCTCTGGGCACATCTTTTCGAGAAGCAGCGCTGAATCTGGCCTGGTCACCCTTTCACACTGTGCTGGCACAAAATTATAACCCATAACAACTTTGCCAAGATGCATCACCCTGCCGGAAACAGTCACCGCTCCTCCATTTGCATCTAGTTCAGTTCGTTAAGTAGCGCAACAGCGCTTGGTGTAAATGCAAGCCACCACGTCCCTGGGTGGGCTCGAACCACCAACCTTTCGGTTAACAGCCGAACGCGCTAACCGATTGCGCCACAGAGACCTGCTGTTATAGGCTCTTTTGGTGGTTTGGAAAATCCACGTTGGCTCCGATGGTACTTAAATAGCCAGATCAGGTGCTGGTGGGTGGGTGGGTTGAGTGAGGGCTGTGTGCTTATGCTTTTATGTAGCCGGGCTGGGCTGACATCCTGCCCGGCTAGCTCAGTCGGTAGAGCATGAGACTCTTAATCTCAGGGTCGTGGGTTCGAGCCCCACGTTGGGCGAGGATTTCTTATGCACGGCTGCGCTGAGATGACTAAGTCACAGAGAAGTGCCTTTATCGGCTCCTTTGGTGAAGAGGCCTGGGGTGCAGTCAGCATTCCGATTCGTACTAAAGAAGTTCAATAGGGTTGAGTTTAGAGCTTTATAGCAGGAGATCCTTTACTTCAACCCATGCAAAGCATATCTTTATCGAGTTTGCTTTGGTGTACAGGGGCTTTGTCATGCTGGAACAGGTTTGGGTCTCCTAGATCAGTGAAGAAAAAATGTCATGCTACCACATCCAAAGATACCCTAAACAATTCAGCTTTGCAATAACAGTTTGGGAAGGAATCGCATATAGCTGGGAAAGTCAGGTGTCCCAATACATTTGCCCATATAGTGTAAAAGAGCGCATGTGAGTTCACAAGCCCAAGGCCGACACGTTCTTTTCTCATGACATCCTCAACCCTCCACCAGAATGCATCATTTACAATGAAAGTCTGCCACTTACAGCAGTCAACACGGGGGCTCTGTAAATGGGTGCACATTACGTTTGGTCTGAGATCAGCAACTGCAGAGTTTCAGAGTAGTATGGAGCTCCGTTCGGCTGGTCTGAAAGACACAATCCGACTCTCATACCTGGATGACAACCTGGTACTCCGTTGCAGCTTTGTGAAACACTTGTTGCATATCTATCTTGTTCTCCATAGTTTTTGTGGAATGTGGAGTGAAGTTGGCCTCAACGAAGGTGAACTGCTTAAATCAAACGTGAGGTTCTTGGCAAATTGGTGTCCACAGAGGGTCATACAATGCACTGCAGATATCTGAAGTGCAGGCATTTAAGAGTAGGACACAAAAAAAAAATAAAAAAAGTTTGCCTAATTCAAACCCGTTATTTCTCGTAAACATCAGACATTCATGGTGCATCCAGGTTTGAAGCTGTTGACGATGAAGAGGCTGCTCTGCTTCATCCGTCTTTTTTGTCTGCTCAGAGCCGATTGTTAGACAGTGTTCTCTAAACGGGTCAGTGTCTTAGTTTGATACCATGCAATTCTGTTGATTGTTGCCTATTTCATTTTCAATGTGTAAAGCTTTCCGGCACTACAGAGGAGAAACGCTGCCCGATTGGCTAAAAATCAGGGTCTTGGGTTCGAGCCCCACGTTGGCGTGGACATCTTTTGCGGATGCGCTGAGATTACTACATTTCGTGTTTATCTCTGGGCACATCTTTTCGAGAAGCAGCGCTGAATCTGGCCTGGTCACCCTTTCACACTGTGCTGGCACAAAATTATAACCCATAACAACTTTGCCAAGATGCATCACCCTGCCGGAAACAGTCACCGCTCCTCCATTTGCATCTAGTTCAGTTCGTTAAGTAGCGCAACAGCGCTTGGTGTAAATGCAAGCCACCACGTCCCTGGGTGGGCTCGAACCACCAACCTTCGGTTAACAGCCGAACGCGCTAACCGATTGCGCCACAGAGACCTGCTGTCATAGGCTCTTTTGGTGGTTTGGAAAATCCACGTTGGCTCCGATGGTACTTAAATAGCCAGATCAGGTGCTGGTGGGTGGGTGGGTTGAGTGAGGGCTGTGTGCTTATGCTTTTATGTAGCCGGGCTGGGCTGACATCCTGCCCGGCTAGCTCAGTCGGTAGAGCATGAGACTCTTAATCTCAGGGTCGTGGGTTCGAGCCCCACGTTGGGCGAGGATTTCTTATGCACGGCTGCGCTGAGATGACTAAGTCACAGAGAAGTGCCTTTATCGGCTCCTTTGGTGAAGAGGCCTGGGGTGCAGTCAGCATTCCGATTCGTACTAAAGAAGTTCAATAGGGTTGAGTTTAGAGCTTTATAGCAGGAGATCCTTTACTTCAACCCATGCAAAGCATATCTTTATCGAGTTTGCTTTGGTGTACAGGGGCTTTGTCATGCTGGAACAGGTTTGGGTCTCCTAGATCAGTGAAGAAAAAATGTCATGCTACCACATCCAAAGATACCTAAACAATTCAGCTTTGCAATAACAGTTTGGGAAGGAATCGCATATAGCTGGGAAAGTCAGGTGTCCCAATACATTTGCCCATATAGTGTAAAAGAGCGCATGTGAGTTCACAAGCCCAAGGCCGACACGTTCTTTTCTCATGACATCCTCAACCCTCCACCAGAATGCATCATTTACAATGAAAGTCTGCCACTTACAGCAGTCAACACGGGGGCTCTGTAAATGGGTGCACATTACGTTTGGTCTGAGATCAGCAACTGCAGAGTTTCAGAGTAGTATGGAGCTCCGTTCGCTGGTCTGAAAGACACAATCCGACTCTCATACCTGGATGACAACCTGGTACTCCGTTGCAGCTTTGTGAAACACTTGTTGCATATCTATCTTGTTCTCCATAGTTTTTGTGGAATGTGGAGTGAAGTTGGCCTCAACGAAAGGTGAACTGCTTAAATCAAACGTGAGGTTCTTGGCAAATTGGTGTCCACAGAGGGTCATACAATGCACTGCAGATATCTGAAGTGCAGGCATTTAAGAGTAGGACACATAAAAAAAAATTTAAAAAAAGTTTGCCTAATTCAAACCCGTTATTTCTCGTAAACATCAGACATTCATGGTGCATCCAGGTTTGAAGCTGTTGACGTATGAAGAGGCTGCTCTGCTTCATCCGTCTTTTTGTCTGCTCAGAGCCGATTGTTAGACAGTGTTCTCTAAACGGGTCAGTGTCTTAGTTTGATACCATGCAATTCTGTTGATTGTTGCCTATTTCATTTTCAATGTGTAAAGCTTTCCGGCACTACAGAGGAGAAACGCTGCCCGATTGGCTAAAAAATCAGGGTCTTGGGTTCGAGCCCCACGTTGGGCGTGGACATCTTTTGCACGGATGCGCTGAGATTACTAAATTTCGTGTTTATCTCTGGGCACATCTTTTCGAGAAGCAGCGCTGAATCTGGCCTGGTCACCCTTTCACACTGTGCTGGCACAAAATTATAACCCATAACAACTTTGCCAAGATGCATCACCCTGCCGGAAACAGTCACTCGCTCCTCCATTTGCATCTAGTTCAGTTCGTTAAGTAGCGCAACAGCGCTTGGTGTAAAATGCAAGCCACCACGTCCCTGGGTGGGCTCGAACCACCAACCTTTCGGTTAACAGCCGAACGCGCTAACCGATTGCGCCACAGAGACCTGCTGTCATAGGCTCTTTTGGTGGTTTGGAAAATCCACGTTGGCTCCGATGGTACTTAAATAGCCAGATCAGGTGCTGGTGGGTGGGTGGGTTGAGTGAGGGCTGTGTGCTTATGCTTTTATGTAGCCGGGCTGGGCTGACATCCTGCCCGGCTAGCTCAGTCGGTAGAGCATGAGACTCTTAATCTCAGGGTCGTGGGTTCGAGCCCCACGTTGGGCGAGGATTTCTTATGCACGGCTGCGCTGAGATGACTAAGTCACAGAGAAGTGCCTTTATCGGCTCCTTTGGTGAAGAGGCCTGGGGTGCAGTCAGCATTCCGATTCGTACTAAAGAAGTTCAATAGGGTTGAGTTTAGAGCTTTATAGCAGGAGATCCTTTACTTCAACCCATGCAAAGCATATCTTTATCGAGTTTGCTTTGGTGTACAGGGGCTTTGTCATGCTGGAACAGGTTTGGGTCTCCTAGATCAGTGAAGAAAAAATGTCATGCTACCACATCCAAAGATACCCTAAACAATTCAGCTTTGCAATAACAGTTTGGGAAGGAATCGCATATAGCTGGGAAAGTCAGGTGTCCCAATACATTTGCCCATATAGTGTAAAAGAGCGCATGTGAGTTCACAAGCCCAAGGCCGACACGTTCTTTTCTCATGACATCCTCAACCCTCCACCAGAATGCATCATTTACAATGAAAGTCTGCCACTTACAGCAGTCAACACGGGGGCTCTGTAAATGGGTGCACATTACGTTTGGTCTGAGATCAGCAACTGCAGAGTTTCAGAGTAGTATGGAGCTCCGTTCGGCTGGTCTGAAAGACACAATCCGACTCTCATACCTGGATGACAACCTGGTACTCCGTTGCAGCTTTGTGAAACACTTGTTGCATATCTATCTTGTTCTCCATAGTTTTTGTGGAATGTGGAGTGAAGTTGGCCTCAACGAAAGGTGAACTGCTTAAATCAAACGTGAGGTTCTTGGCAAATTGGTGTCCACAGAGGGTCATACAATGCACTGCAGATATCTGAAGTGCAGGCATTTAAGAGTAGGACACATAAAAAAAAAAAAAAAAAAGTTTGCCTAATTCAAACCCGTTATTTCTCGTAAACATCAGACATTCATGGTGCATCCAGGTTTGAAGCTGTTGACGTATGAAGAGGCTGCTCTGCTTCATCCGTCTTTTTTTGTCTGCTCCAGAGCCGATTGTTAGACAGTGTTCTCTAAACGGGTCAGTGTCTTAGTTTGATACCATGCAATTCTGTTGATTGTTGCCTATTTCATTTTCAATGTGTAAAGCTTTCCGGCACTACAGAGGAGAAACGCTGCCCGATTGGCTAAAAAATCAGGGTCTTGGGTTCGAGCCCCACGTTGGGCGTGGACATCTTTTACGGATGCGCTGAGATTACTACATTTCGTGTTTATCTCTGGGCACATCTTTTCGAGAAGCAGCGCTGAATCTGGCCTGGTCACCCTTTCACACTGTGCTGGCACAAAATTATAACCCATAACAACTTTGCCAAGATGCATCACCCTGCCGGAAACAGTCACTCGCTCCTCCATTTGCATCTAGTTCAGTTCGTTAAGTAGCGCAACAGCGCTTGGTGTAAAATGCAAGCCACCACGTCCCTGGGTGGGCTCGAACCACCAACCTTCGGTTAACAGCCGAACGCGCTAACCGATTGCGCCACAGAGACCTGCTGTCATAGGCTCTTTTGGTGGTTTGGAAAATCCACGTTAGCTCGATGGTACTTAAATAGCCAGATCAGGTGCTGGTGGGTGGGTGGGTTGAGTGAGGGCTGTGTGCTTATGCTTTTATGTAGCCGGGCTGGGCTGACATCCTGCCCGGCTAGCTCAGTCGGTAGAGCATGAGACTCTTAATCTCAGGGTCGTGGGTTCGAGCCCCACGTTGGGCGAGGATTTCTTATGCACGGCTGCGCTGAGATGACTAAGTCACAGAGAAGTGCCTTTATCGGCTCCTTTGGTGAAGAGGCCTGGGGTGCAGTCAGCATTCCGATTCGTACTAAAGAAGTTCAATAGGGTTGAGTTTAGAGCTTTATAGCAGGAGATCCTTTACTTCAACCCATGCAAAGCATATCTTTATCGAGTTTGCTTTGGTGTACAGGGGCTTTGTCATGCTGGAACAGGTTTGGGTCTCCTAGATCAGTGAAGAAAAAATGTCATGCTACCACATCCAAAGATACCCTAAACAATTCAGCTTTGCAATAACAGTTTGGGAAGGAATCGCATATAGCTGGGAAAGTCAGGTGTCCCAATACATTTGCCCATATAGTGTAAAAGAGCGCATGTGAGTTCACAAGCCCAAGGCCGACACGTTCTTTTCTCATGACATCCTCAACCCTCCACCAGAATGCATCATTTACAATGAAAGTCTGCCACTTACAGCAGTCAACACGGGGGCTCTGTAAATGGGTGCACATTACGTTTGGTCTGAGATCAGCAACTGCAGAGTTTCAGAGTAGTATGGAGCTCCGTTCGCTGGTCTGAAAGACACAATCCGACTCTCATACCTGGATGACAACCTGGTACTCCGTTGCAGCTTTGTGAAACACTTGTTGCATATCTATCTTGTTCTCCATAGTTTTTGTGGAATGTGGAGTGAAGTTGGCCTCAACGAAAGGTGAACTGCTTAAATCAAACGTGAGGTTCTTGGCAAATTGGTGTCCACAGAGGGTCATACAATGCACTGCAGATATCTGAAGTGCAGGCATTTAAGAGTAGGACACATAAAAAAAAAAAAAAAAAAGTTTGCCTAATTCAAACCCGTTATTTCTCGTAAACATCAGACATTCATGGTGCATCCAGGTTTGAAGCTGTTGACGATGAAGAGGCTGCTCTGCTTCATCCGTCTTTTTGTCTGCTCAGAGCCGATTGTTAGACAGTGTTCTCTAAACGGGTCAGTGTCTTAGTTTGATACCATGCAATTCTGTTGATTGTTGCCTATTTCATTTTCAATGTGTAAAGCTTTCCGGCACTACAGAGGAGAAACGCTGCCCGATTGGCTAAAAAATCAGGGTCTTGGGTTCGAGCCCCACGTTGGGCGTGGACATCTTTTGCACGGATGCGCTGAGATTACTACATTTCGTGTTTATCTCTGGGCACATCTTTTCGAGAAGCAGCGCTGAATCTGGCCTGGTCACCCTTTCACACTGTGCTGGCACAAAATTATAACCCATAACAACTTTGCCAAGATGCATCACCCTGCCGGAAACAGTCACTCGCTCCTCCATTTGCATCTAGTTCAGTTCGTTAAGTAGCGCAACAGCGCTTGGTGTAAAATGCAAGCCACCACGTCCCTGGGTGGGCTCGAACCACCAACCTTTCGGTTAACAGCCGAACGCGCTAACCGATTGCGCCACAGAGACCTGCTGTCATAGGCTCTTTTGGTGGTTTGGAAAATCCACGTTGGCTCCGATGGTACTTAAATAGCCAGATCAGGTGCTGGTGGGTGGGTGGGTTGAGTGAGGGCTGTGTGCTTATGCTTTTATGTAGCCGGGCTGGGCTGACATCCTGCCCGGCTAGCTCAGTCGGTAGAGCATGAGACTCTTAATCTCAGGGTCGTGGGTTCGAGCCCCACGTTGGGCGAGGATTTCTTATGCACGGCTGCGCTGAGATGACTAAGTCACAGAGAAGTGCCTTTATCGGCTCCTTTGGTGAAGAGGCCTGGGGTGCAGTCAGCATTCCGATTCGTACTAAAGAAGTTCAATAGGGTTGAGTTTAGAGCTTTATAGCAGGAGATCCTTTACTTCAACCCATGCAAAGCATATCTTTATCGAGTTTGCTTTGGTGTACAGGGGCTTTGTCATGCTGGAACAGGTTTGGGTCTCCTAGATCAGTGAAGAAAAAATTTCATGCTACCACATCCAAAGATACCCTAAACAATTCAGCTTTGCAATAACAGTTTGGGAAGGAATCGCATATAGCTGGGAAAGTCAGGTGTCCCAATACATTTGCCCATATAGTGTAAAAGAGCGCATGTGAGTTCACAAGCCCAAGGCCGACACGTTCTTTTCTCATGACATCCTCAACCCTCCACCAGAATGCATCATTTACAATGAAAGTCTGCCACTTACAGCAGTCAACACGGGGGCTCTGTAAATGGGTGCACATTACGTTTGGTCTGAGATCAGCAACTGCAGAGTTTCAGAGTAGTATGGAGCTCCGTTCGGCTGGTCTGAAAGACACAATCCGACTCTCATACCTGGATGACAACCTGGTACTCCGTTGCAGCTTTGTGAAACACTTGTTGCATATCTATCTTGTTCTCCATAGTTTTTGTGGAATGTGGAGTGAAGTTGGCCTCAACGAAAGGTGAACTGTTTAAATCAAACGTGAGGTTCTTGGCAAATTGGTGTCCACAGAGGGTCATACAATGCACTGCAGATATCTGAAGTGCAGGCATTTAAGAGTAGGACACATAAAAAAAAAAAAAAAGTTTGCCTAATTCAAACCCGTTATTTCGTAAACATCAGACATTCATGGTGCATCCAGGTTTGAAGCTGTTGACGTATGAAGAGGCTGCTCTGCTTCATCCGTCTTTTTTTGTCTGCTGCAGAGCCGATTGTTAGACAGTGTTCTCTAAACGGGTCAGTGTCTTAGTTTGATACCATGCAATTCTGTTGATTGTTGCCTATTTCATTTTCAATGTGTAAAGCTTTCCGGCACTACAGAGGAGAAACGCTGCCCGATTGGCTAAAAAATCAGGGTCTTGGGTTCGAGCCCCACGTTGGCGTGGACATCTTTTGCACGGATGCGCTGAGATTACTAAATTTCGTGTTTATCTCTGGGCACATCTTTTCGAGAAGCAGCGCTGAATCTGGCCTGGTCACCCTTTCACACTGTGCTGGCACAAAATTATAACCCATAACAACTTTGCCAAGATGCATCACCCTGCCGGAAACAGTCACTCGCTCCTCCATTTGCATCTAGTTCAGTTCGTTAAGTAGCGCAACAGCGCTTGGTGTAAATGCAAGCCACCACGTCCCTGGGTGGGCTCGAACCACCAACCTTTCGGTTAACAGCCGAACGCTAACCGATTGCGCCACAGAGACCTGCTGTTATAGGCTCTTTTGGTGGTTTGGAAAATCCACGTTGGCTCCGATGGTACTTAAATAGCCAGATCAGGTGCTGGTGGGTGGGTGGGTTGAGTGAGGGCTGTGTGCTTATGCTTTTATGTAGCGGGCTGGGCTGACATCCTGCCCGGCTAGCTCAGTCGGTAGAGCATGAGACTCTTAATCTCAGGGTCGTGGGTTCGAGCCCCACGTTGGGCGAGGATTTCTTATGCACGGCTGCGCTGAGATGACTAAGTCACAGAGAAGTGCCTTTATCGGCTCCTTTGGTGAAGAGGCCTGGGGTGCAGTCAGCATTCCGATTCGTACTAAAGAAGTTCAATAGGGTTGAGTTTAGAGCTTTATAGCAGGAGATCCTTTACTTCAACCCATGCAAAGCATATCTTTATCGAGTTTGCTTTGGTGTACAGGGGCTTTGTCATGCTGGAACAGGTTTGGGTCTCCTAGATCAGTGAAGAAAAAATGTCATGCTACCACATCCAAAGATACCCTAAACAATTCAGCTTTGCAATAACAGTTTGGGAAGGAATCGCATATAGCTGGGAAAGTCAGGTGTCCCAATACATTTGCCCATATAGTGTAAAAGAGCGCATGTGAGTTCACAAGCCCAAGGCCGACACGTTCTTTTCTCATGACATCCTCAACCCTCCACCAGAATGCATCATTTACAATGAAAGTCTGCCACTTACAGCAGTCAACACGGGGGCTCTGTAAATGGGTGCACATTACGTTTGGTCTGAGATCAGCAACTGCAGAGTTTCAGAGTAGTATGGAGCTCCGTTCGGCTGGTCTGAAAGACACAATCCGACTCTCATACCTGGATGACAACCTGGTACTCCGTTGCAGCTTTGTGAAACACTTGTTGCATATCTATCTTGTTCTCCATAGTTTTTGTGGAATGTGGAGTGAAGTTGGCCTCAACGAAAGGTGAACTGCTTAAATCAAACGTGAGGTTCTTGGCAAATTGGTGTCCACAGAGGGTCATACAATGCACTGCAGATATCTGAAGTGCAGGCATTTAAGAGTAGGACACATAAAAAAAAATTTAAAAAAAGTTTGCCTAATTCAAACCCGTTATTTCTCGTAAACATCAGACATTCATGGTGCATCCAGGTTTGAAGCTGTTGACGATGAAGAGGCTGCTCTGCTTCATCCGTCTTTTTTTGTCTGCTCCAGAGCCGATTGTTAGACAGTGTTCTCTAAACGGGTCAGTGTCTTAGTTTGATACCATGCAATTCTGTTGATTGTTGCCTATTTCATTTTCAATGTGTAAAGCTTTCCGGCACTACAGAGGAGAAACGCTGCCCGATTGGCTAAAAAATCAGGGTCTTGGGTTCGAGCCCCACGTTGGCGTGGACATCTTTTGCACGGATGCGCTGAGATTACTAAATTTCGTGTTTATCTCTGGGCACATCTTTTCGAGAAGCAGCGCTGAATCTGGCCTGGTCACCCTTTCACACTGTGCTGGCACAAAATTATAACCCATAACAACTTTGCCAAGATGCATCACCCTGCCGGAAACAGTCACCGCTCCTCCATTTGCATCTAGTTCAGTTCGTTAAGTAGCGCAACAGCGCTTGGTGTAAAATGCAAGCCACCACGTCCCTGGGTGGGCTCGAACCACCAACCTTTCGGTTAACAGCCGAACGCGCTAACCGATTGCGCCACAGAGACCTGCTGTTATAGGCTCTTTTGGTGGTTTGGAAAATCCACGTTGGCTCCGATGGTACTTAAATAGCCAGATCAGGTGCTGGTGGGTGGGTGGGTTGAGTGAGGGCTGTGTGCTTATGCTTTTATGTAGCCGGGCTGGGCTGACATCCTGCCCGGCTAGCTCAGTCGGTAGAGCATGAGACTCTTAATCTCAGGGTCGTGGGTTCGAGCCCCACGTTGGGCGAGGATTTCTTATGCACGGCTGCGCTGAGATGACTAAGTCACAGAGAAGTGCCTTTATCGGCTCCTTTGGTGAAGAGGCCTGGGGTGCAGTCAGCATTCGATTCGTACTAAAGAAGTTCAATAGGGTTGAGTTTAGAGCTTTATAGCAGGAGATCCTTTACTTCAACCCATGCAAAGCATATCTTTATCGAGTTTGCTTTGGTGTACAGGGGCTTTGTCATGCTGGAACAGGTTTGGGTCTCCTAGATCAGTGAAGAAAAAATTTCATGCTACCACATCCAAAGATACCCTAAACAATTCAGCTTTGCAATAACAGTTTGGGAAGGAATCGCATATAGCTGGGAAAGTCAGGTGTCCCAATACATTTGCCCATATAGTGTAAAAGAGCGCATGTGAGTTCACAAGCCCAAGGCCGACACGTTCTTTTCTCATGACATCCTCAACCCTCCACCAGAATGCATCATTTACAATGAAAGTCTGCCACTTACAGCAGTCAACACGGGGGCTCTGTAAATGGGTGCACATTACGTTTGGTCTGAGATCAGCAACTGCAGAGTTTCAGAGTAGTATGGAGCTCCGTTCGGCTGGTCTGAAAGACACAATCCGACTCTCATACCTGGATGACAACCTGGTACTCCGTTGCAGCTTTGTGAAACACTTGTTGCATATCTATCTTGTTCTCCATAGTTTTTGTGGAATGTGGAGTGAAGTTGGCCTCAACGAAGGTGAACTGTTTAAATCAAACGTGAGGTTCTTGGCAAATTGGTGTCCACAGAGGGTCATACAATGCACTGCAGATATCTGAAGTGCAGGCATTTAAGAGTAGGACACATAAAAAAAAAAAAAAAAAAGTTTGCCTAATTCAAACCCGTTATTTCTCGTAAACATCAGACATTCATGGTGCATCCAGGTTTGAAGCTGTTGACGTATGAAGAGGCTGCTCTGCTTCATCCGTCTTTTTTTGTCTGCTCCAGAGCCGATTGTTAGACAGTGTTCTCTAAACGGGTCAGTGTCTTAGTTTGATACCATGCAATTCTGTTGATTGTTGCCTATTTCATTTTCAATGTGTAAAGCTTTCCGGCACTACAGAGGAGAAACGCTGCCCGATTGGCTAAAAAATCAGGGTCTTGGGTTCGAGCCCCACGTTGGGCGTGGACATCTTTTGCACGGATGCGCTGAGATTACTAAATTTCGTGTTTATCTCTGGGCACATCTTTTCGAGAAGCAGCGCTGAATCTGGCCTGGTCACCCTTTCACACTGTGCTGGCACAAAATTATAACCCATAACAACTTTGCCAAGATGCATCACCCTGCCGGAAACAGTCACTCGCTCCTCCATTTGCATCTAGTTCAGTTCGTTAAGTAGCGCAACAGCGCTTGGTGTAAAATGCAAGCCACCACGTCCCTGGGTGGGCTCGAACCACCAACCTTTCGGTTAACAGCCGAACGCGCTAACCGATTGCGCCACAGAGACCTGCTGTTATAGGCTCTTTTGGTGGTTTGGAAAATCCACGTTGGCTCCGATGGTACTTAAATAGCCAGATCAGGTGCTGGTGGGTGGGTGGGTTGAGTGAGGGCTGTGTGCTTATGCTTTTATGTAGCCGGGCTGGGCTGACATCCTGCCCGGCTAGCTCAGTCGGTAGAGCATGAGACTCTTAATCTCAGGGTCGTGGGTTCGAGCCCCACGTTGGGCGAGGATTTCTTATGCACGGCTGCGCTGAGATGACTAAGTCACAGAGAAGTGCCTTTATCGGCTCCTTTGGTGAAGAGGCCTGGGGTGCAGTCAGCATTCCGATTCGTACTAAAGAAGTTCAATAGGGTTGAGTTTAGAGCTTTATAGCAGGAGATCCTTTACTTCAACCCATGCAAAGCATATCTTTATCGAGTTTGCTTTGGTGTACAGGGGCTTTGTCATGCTGGAACAGGTTTGGGTCTCCTAGATCAGTGAAGAAAAAATGTCATGCTACCACATCCAAAGATACCCTAAACAATTCAGCTTTGCAATAACAGTTTGGGAAGGAATCGCATATAGCTGGGAAAGTCAGGTGTCCCAATACATTTGCCCATATAGTGTAAAAGAGCGCATGTGAGTTCACAAGCCCAAGGCCGACACGTTCTTTTCTCATGACATCCTCAACCCTCCACCAGAATGCATCATTTACAATGAAAGTCTGCCACTTACAGCAGTCAACACGGGGGCTCTGTAAATGGGTGCACATTACGTTTGGTCTGAGATCAGCAACTGCAGAGTTTCAGAGTAGTATGGAGCTCCGTTCGGCTGGTCTGAAAGACACAATCCGACTCTCATACCTGGATGACAACCTGGTACTCCGTTGCAGCTTTGTGAAACACTTGTTGCATATCTATCTTGTTCTCCATAGTTTTTGTGGAATGTGGAGTGAAGTTGGCCTCAACGAAGGTGAACTGCTTAAATCAAACGTGAGGTTCTTGGCAAATTGGTGTCCACAGAGGGTCATACAATGCACTGCAGATATCTGAAGTGCAGGCATTTAAGAGTAGGACACATAAAAAAAATAAAAAAGTTTGCCTAATTCAAACCCGTTATTTCTCGTAAACATCAGACATTCATGGTGCATCCAGGTTTGAAGCTGTTGACGTATGAAGAGGCTGCTCTGCTTCATCCGTCTTTTTTTGTCTGCTCCAGAGCCGATTGTTAGACAGTGTTCTCTAAACGGGTCAGTGTCTTAGTTTGATACCATGCAATTCTGTTGATTGTTGCCTATTTCATTTTCAATGTGTAAAGCTTTCCGGCACTACAGAGGAGAAACGCTGCCCGATTGGCTAAAAAATCAGGGTCTTGGGTTCGAGCCCCACGTTGGCGTGGACATCTTTTGCACGGATGCGCTGAGATTACTACATTTCGTGTTTATCTCTGGGCACATCTTTTCGAGAAGCAGCGCTGAATCTGGCCTGGTCACCCTTTCACACTGTGCTGGCACAAAATTATAACCCATAACAACTTTGCCAAGATGCATCACCCTGCCGGAAACAGTCACTCGCTCCTCCATTTGCATCTAGTTCAGTTCGTTAAGTAGCGCAACAGCGCTTGGTGTAAAATGCAAGCCACCACGTCCCTGGGTGGGCTCGAACCACCAACCTTTCGGTTAACAGCCGAACGCGCTAACCGATTGCGCCACAGAGACCTGCTGTTATAGGCTCTTTTGGTGGTTTGGAAAATCCACGTTGGCTCCGATGGTACTTAAATAGCCAGATCAGGTGCTGGTGGGTGGGTGGGTTGAGTGAGGGCTGTGTGCTTATGCTTTTATGTAGCCGGGCTGGGCTGACATCCTGCCCGGCTAGCTCAGTCGGTAGAGCATGAGACTCTTAATCTCAGGGTCGTGGGTTCGAGCCCCACGTTGGGCGAGGATTTCTTATGCACGGCTGCGCTGAGATGACTAAGTCACAGAGAAGTGCCTTTATCGGCTCCTTTGGTGAAGAGGCCTGGGGTGCAGTCAGCATTCGATTCGTACTAAAGAAGTTCAATAGGGTTGAGTTTAGAGCTTTATAGCAGGAGATCCTTTACTTCAACCCATGCAAAGCATATCTTTATCGAGTTTGCTTTGGTGTACAGGGGCTTTGTCATGCTGGAACAGGTTTGGGTCTCCTAGATCAGTGAAGAAAAAATGTCATGCTACCACATCCAAAGATACCCTAAACAATTCAGCTTTGCAATAACAGTTTGGGAAGGAATCGCATATAGCTGGGAAAGTCAGGTGTCCCAATACATTTGCCCATATAGTGTAAAAGAGCGCATGTGAGTTCACAAGCCCAAGGCCGACACGTTCTTTTCTCATGACATCCTCAACCCTCCACCAGAATGCATCATTTACAATGAAAGTCTGCCACTTACAGCAGTCAACACGGGGGCTCTGTAAATGGGTGCACATTACGTTTGGTCTGAGATCAGCAACTGCAGAGTTTCAGAGTAGTATGGAGCTCCGTTCGGCTGGTCTGAAAGACACAATCCGACTCTCATACCTGGATGACAACCTGGTACTCCGTTGCAGCTTTGTGAAACACTTGTTGCATATCTATCTTGTTCTCCATAGTTTTTGTGGAATGTGGAGTGAAGTTGGCCTCAACGAAAGGTGAACTGCTTAAATCAAACGTGAGGTTCTTGGCAAATTGGTGTCCACAGAGGGTCATACAATGCACTGCAGATATCTGAAGTGCAGGCATTTAAGAGTAGGACACATAAAAAAAATAAAAAAGTTTGCCTAATTCAAACCCGTTATTTCGTAAACATCAGACATTCATGGTGCATCCAGGTTTGAAGCTGTTGACGATGAAGAGGCTGCTCTGCTTCATCCGTCTTTTTTTGTCTGCTCCAGAGCCGATTGTTAGACAGTGTTCTCTAAACGGGTCAGTGTCTTAGTTTGATACCATGCAATTCTGTTGATTGTTGCCTATTTCATTTTCAATGTGTAAAGCTTTCCGGCACTACAGAGGAGAAACGCTGCCGATTGGCTAAAAATCAGGGTCTTGGGTTCGAGCCCCACGTTGGGCGTGGACATCTTTTGCACGGATGCGCTGAGATTACTACATTTCGTGTTTATCTCTGGGCACATCTTTTCGAGAAGCAGCGCTGAATCTGGCCTGGTCACCCTTTCACACTGTGCTGGCACAAAATTATAACCCATAACAACTTTGCCAAGATGCATCACCCTGCCGGAAACAGTCACCGCTCCTCCATTTGCATCTAGTTCAGTTCGTTAAGTAGCGCAACAGCGCTTGGTGTAAATGCAAGCCACCACGTCCCTGGGTGGGCTCGAACCACCAACCTTTCGGTTAACAGCCGAACGCGCTAACCGATTGCGCCACAGAGACCTGCTGTTATAGGCTCTTTTGGTGGTTTGGAAAATCCACGTTGGCTCCGATGGTACTTAAATAGCCAGATCAGGTGCTGGTGGGTGGGTGGGTTGAGTGAGGGCTGTGTGCTTATGCTTTTATGTAGCCGGGCTGGGCTGACATCCTGCCCGGCTAGCTCAGTCGGTAGAGCATGAGACTCTTAATCTCAGGGTCGTGGGTTCGAGCCCCACGTTGGGCGAGGATTTCTTATGCACGGCTGCGCTGAGATGACTAAGTCACAGAGAAGTGCCTTTATCGGCTCCTTTGGTGAAGAGGCCTGGGGTGCAGTCAGCATTCCGATTCGTACTAAAGAAGTTCAATAGGGTTGAGTTTAGAGCTTTATAGCAGGAGATCCTTTACTTCAACCCATGCAAAGCATATCTTTATCGAGTTTGCTTTGGTGTACAGGGGCTTTGTCATGCTGGAACAGGTTTGGGTCTCCTAGATCAGTGAAGAAAAAATTTCATGCTACCACATCCAAAGATACCCTAAACAATTCAGCTTTGCAATAACAGTTTGGGAAGGAATCGCATATAGCTGGGAAAGTCAGGTGTCCCAATACATTTGCCCATATAGTGTAAAAGAGCGCATGTGAGTTCACAAGCCCAAGGCCGACACGTTCTTTTCTCATGACATCCTCAACCCTCCACCAGAATGCATCATTTACAATGAAAGTCTGCCACTTACAGCAGTCAACACGGGGGCTCTGTAAATGGGTGCACATTACGTTTGGTCTGAGATCAGCAACTGCAGAGTTTCAGAGTAGTATGGAGCTCCGTTCGGCTGGTCTGAAAGACACAATCCGACTCTCATACCTGGATGACAACCTGGTACTCCGTTGCAGCTTTGTGAAACACTTGTTGCATATCTATCTTGTTCTCCATAGTTTTTGTGGAATGTGGAGTGAAGTTGGCCTCAACGAAAGGTGAACTGCTTAAATCAAACGTGAGGTTCTTGGCAAATTGGTGTCCACAGAGGGTCATACAATGCACTGCAGATATCTGAAGTGCAGGCATTTAAGAGTAGGACACATAAAAAAAATAAAAAAGTTTGCCTAATTCAAACCCGTTATTTCTCGTAAACATCAGACATTCATGGTGCATCCAGGTTTGAAGCTGTTGACGATGAAGAGGCTGCTCTGCTTCATCCGTCTTTTTTTGTCTGCTCCAGAGCCGATTGTTAGACAGTGTTCTCTAAACGGGTCAGTGTCTTAGTTTGATACCATGCAATTCTGTTGATTGTTGCCTATTTCATTTTCAATGTGTAAAGCTTTCCGGCACTACAGAGGAGAAACGCTGCCCGATTGGCTAAAAAATCAGGGTCTTGGGTTCGAGCCCCACGTTGGGCGTGGACATCTTTTGCACGGATGCGCTGAGATTACTACATTTCGTGTTTATCTCTGGGCACATCTTTTCGAGAAGCAGCGCTGAATCTGGCCTGGTCACCCTTTCACACTGTGCTGGCACAAAATTATAACCCATAACAACTTTGCCAAGATGCATCACCCTGCCGGAAACAGTCACTCGCTCCTCCATTTGCATCTAGTTCAGTTCGTTAAGTAGCGCAACAGCGCTTGGTGTAAATGCAAGCCACCACGTCCCTGGGTGGGCTCGAACCACCAACCTTTCGGTTAACAGCCGAACGCGCTAACCGATTGCGCCACAGAGACCTGCTGTTATAGGCTCTTTTGGTGGTTTGGAAAATCCACGTTGGCTCCGATGGTACTTAAATAGCCAGATCAGGTGCTGGTGGGTGGGTGGGTTGAGTGAGGGCTGTGTGCTTATGCTTTTATGTAGCCGGGCTGGGCTGACATCCTGCCCGGCTAGCTCAGTCGGTAGAGCATGAGACTCTTAATCTCAGGGTCGTGGGTTCGAGCCCCACGTTGGGCGAGGATTTCTTATGCACGGCTGCGCTGAGATGACTAAGTCACAGAGAAGTGCCTTTATCGGCTCCTTTGGTGAAGAGGCCTGGGGTGCAGTCAGCATTCGATTCGTACTAAAGAAGTTCAATAGGGTTGAGTTTAGAGCTTTATAGCAGGAGATCCTTTACTTCAACCCATGCAAAGCATATCTTTATCGAGTTTGCTTTGGTGTACAGGGGCTTTGTCATGCTGGAACAGGTTTGGGTCTCCTAGATCAGGGAAGAAAAAATTTCATGCTACTGCATCCAAAGATACCCTAAACAATTCAGCTTTGCAATAACAGTTTGGGAAGGAATCGCATATAGCTGGGAAAGTCAGGTGTCCCAATACATTTGCCCATATAGTGTAAAAGAGCGCATGTGAGTTCACAAGCCCAAGGCCGACACGTTCTTTTCT
The DNA here is from genome assembly GCF_014805685.1 of Silurus meridionalis. Taxonomy (NCBI): domain Eukaryota; kingdom Metazoa; phylum Chordata; class Actinopteri; order Siluriformes; family Siluridae; genus Silurus; species Silurus meridionalis. Next base: position 22,747,495 of record NC_060889.1, on the reverse strand, counting down.
CATGACATCCTCAACCCTCCACCAGAATGCATCATTTACAATGAAAGTCTGCCACTTACAGTAGTCAACACGGGGGCTCTGTAAATGGGTGCACATTATGTTTGGTCTGAGATCAGCAACTGCAGAGTTTCAGAGTAGTATGGAGCTCCGTTCGGCTGGTCTGAAAGACACAATCCGACTCTCATACCTGGATGACAACCTGGTACTCCGTTGCAGCTTTGTGAAACACTTGTTGCATATCTATCTTATTCTCCAGAGTTTTGTGGAATGTGGAGTGAAGTTGGCCTCAACGAAATGTGAACTGTTTAAATCAAACGTGAGGTTCTTGGCAAATTGGTGTCCAGTGTAGCAGCCCGGCTGAAATAAAGTTGACTCTTGCACTGATGTTGGCGTTTGACTCTTTTTCCTGTTTTATTTTCCTTACAATGCACCGTATTAGACTTCAAAACACCTTATTTGCATCCACAATTCCCTTTTTTTTTGAGTCCACAACAACACCGTAAGAGCTAGAACAAACAACAACATTCACAAATAATTCAGATACATGCAAAATGAAATGAAATAATATACTATTTAACAGCAAAACTATCACATTTTAAAGATAACATCTAATATAAACAAGATAAAATTACTTGTATAACAAGCATATACTTATAAGCTAGCACATAAACTATATAACTACCTAAAAGTGCACAAATACACTTGACTGACCTTTGTGCCTCCTTCAACCAGGTACTAAAATAAAAGAAGGCCAAAAAACACAAAAATAACCAAAAATAAACCGTAAGCTACACTAATCAGGCAAATATAACTACTCTAAATTACTTTTTGCTGCTTTTGCTGGAGAAACACTGCTTGATTGGCTAAAAAATCAGGGTCTTGGGTTCGGGCCCAACGTTGGGCGTGGACATCTTTTGCACGGATGCGCTGAGATTACTAAATTTCGTGTTTATCTCTGGGCACATCTTTTCAAGAAGCAGCGCTGAATCTGGTCTGGTCACCCTTTCACATTGTCCAGAGATTGGTGTCCAGAGAGGGTTATACAATGCACTGCAGATATCTGAAGTGCAGGCATTTAAAAGTTGGACACATAAAAAAAATGTTTGCCTAATTCCATTTTTCACTGCCTATTACATCCTTTTGCAATAGGCAGTGTGTAGATCATTTCCCCCAGAGGGACAAGACAAATAAGTTCTGGATGGAAGGATGTGGCAATGGTATTATCATTTTCATTGGGGTGAAGGATACTATAGAGGGCATGTACCAAAAGTATCATAAGTTTGTAGGAGTCCATAAAGAAATAATAGATAAGTAAAGATACAGTATATAGACAAAAAAATTTTGGGACAACTAACTTCCAGCCATATGTGGTTCTTCCTAAAATGTAAATAAATGTGGAATAGGATGTTCAGTAAACACATACCAATCTTTGTGGAATATATTAACTAGTATTCAATTCAGCTTCTCAATCACAGTTTGGGAAGGAATCACATATGGCTGGGAAAGTCCAGTGTTCCAATACATTTACCCATATAGTGTACATACCTATATACCACCAGCAACCTCTTGGTGAACAGCTGAATGGACTAACCAATTGCGTCACAGAGACTTGTTTCTGGTGTAGTTTTTGGTTCTTTGTAAAATTTCACATTGTCTCTGATAGTCTTTTAACTTGCAGTAAGGTACTGCGTATGTGTTGCCTGAGGCTTGTGTGCTAGTGCTTTTATGTAAGCGGGATGAGTTAGTACTGTTCCTGGCTAGTTCTGTTGGTAGGGTATTATACTCACTCCCAGAGTTGTGTATTTTAATTCTCATGTTGGGTGTCGACAGACTTTTTCATCGGTGTGTTTAGATGACGACGTTTTATGATTATCTCTAGTGACACCTTTCCCAGAAGCAGCGCTAAATCTGGTCAGCCACTTTTAAGTGTCTAGTAATCTCCAAGTCTTGTGTGTGCGTGTGTGTTTGTGGTGGTCATTTGACAGCATATGTTAAAAACCTGCTGATGCTTTTATCAAATCCTAAAAAAACTATCTGACATCATGTAATTTATTTTTTAACAATGCTTACTAGACTTTTATGTGCATTATTTTTTGAGTTTTTAGAAGTTCTAGAAAAAAACATTTTAAATTAATTTTTTTGACAAATTAATGATACTTTCAATGATTACTAATACTTCCACAAATAATATATTGTCTAGCATAAAATATGAGAACTTGAAAGCTTTATTTTATCTTGCATTTATAACTGTACATACAGAAAATATTAAATCAAAGTTTAACACTGCTGCAGGCAGATCCAGTTGCAGATGAGGCAGACTGTATAAAACAAATTCATACAAATCCAATATGTCAGACAGGAATTGTGATCAGAAAACAAGCAAAAGATTATGAGATGAGCGAACAGAGTCACAAGGAGCACAATAAAAATCCAATACCAGAAAACAGACAAAGGAACGTTAACGTGGTAATCCAATATGTGATATAGTAAAGCTTGGTAAGACTGTGGAACAAGATACAACATTCTTCCAAAACTGGTTGGTGTATGGACTCTATTAAGAGAGAGTGTGTGTGTGTGTGTGTGTGTGTGTGTGTGTGTGTGTGTGTGTGTGTGTGTGTGTGTGTGTGTGTGTGTGTGTGTGTGTGTGTTTGTCTGTCTGTCTGTCTGTGTTGGAAGGTCATTGTGGTTGTTGGAGCAGGCTACTCCAGCAGACAGTGACCGGGCTGTGACCTCAAAAATACATGACTGTATTCTGTGCTTTTGTAGTGTATATACTGTTTTAAAAAGAAACACTAAATTAAAACAATAGAGTGTCTTTCAGGAAGCATGAATAAGGTTCACTTTTGATCCCCCTCGCAGCTTTGGGTAGTGATTCACCATCATCGTCAAATCCAATTGTTCTCCTGAAACCAAATAAATGAAAAAAAAAACTTATGACAATGACAATGTTTGTTATTAAATAGTTACACAATAACCATTGTAGAACATGAAATGTAAAATGTTTCTTATAAGTTAAACATTATTACTGGAAAAAATATATTTATTAATAGTGTAGGAAAAATGTGTTTCTGTGCTGATGTGTTTCACCTTGAGATACCAAACACAGTAGTTTTTTGCATATCATTGGATTAATTTGAGATTGGGTGAACGTTTTCCTCAGTAAATGTCCCCGGGACCTTGTTTGGGGGGGGTTGATGTCAGAGAGCCACCAGTCATGCCTCACTCCAATGCTCAACACTCGCGTATTCAAGACTAATAAACAACACCTTGTTTTACTCCTGGTTCCTGACACCCGGTCTATCCGTGACAGTTTTCTTTGTTTTAGTTTGAAATTATTATAATTTTGAAAACTTTCTGGCATTTTTTTTTTTTTGTCTAAATCAGACATTTGGTGCATCAGTAATAATGGTCAGTGGGAAACACAGTGCTCAGTCTTTAGTAAAATGGACTAAATTAATTTATTTAATACAATTTCTCGAGTTACTCAAAGAATCATTACAGCCCTAACGACAACAAATTTGCAATATACAGTGTCTGTGCTGTAAAAGTTTCAAGAGGGGGTACGGTGCCAAAGCACTTTACACTACAGGTTTGATTCATCAGCTGAGAACACAACATCTTGAAGAGAAACCTGACACTTTTTTATTGAAATAGGAAGCAGTTGAATTTGCTATGTGCAGTTACATAAAAATTTGTGTAGGCTTCAAAACTTGGTTCTTGACTTGTGGCTATATCTGTTTACAGTTTAAGGTTCGTTATAGTTTGTATTTCTGCTGTTTTGCACAATAATTGTTACATTTTATTATGTAAAAAAAAACTAAATGTAGATTAAAACATTAAAGTTTGTTTTAAAATATTTTGTTTAATACTTGGTTTGATACTTTCGGGTTTTCCAATTTGTTGTGATACTTTCAATAAAAAAATGACATCATATTCAAAAGTGTAATATTAATACAATCAATTATACAAAAACTATTACAAATATTTTAAAATATGCTAGTTTTCAGCCATCTGCGTTCTGAAGTTCCAGTTTCGACCCAGAATTTTCATTTTTGTGCATCAGTACTTAATACATTCCTGAAGGAACTCAGATTGTAACTATGTTCCACGTGTAAAAAGGATTGCATTTGGTACATGTGTGTATCTAACCGAAAGCCCTGTTCTGAAAAGTTTTCAGTACGAATATGTGTACATTACACCCCTACTGGATACGATGTTATCGATTTATATATTATTAAGATCATTATTTTAAAGGGTAAACACTCACTTCTAACACTTTAATAATATTTGTTAAACTATGTATGTATAATTTTTAGTGTATACATTTATGAAAACAGATATCATTATGATTAGAATGTTAAAATTTACCTTCAAAAATAAGCTTCATACACTCTGGTTTCTTGTGGAAATGCTCACATGCATGCTGTAGCAAATATGATATTTTCTCTAAGGGAAATATCATGATTTCTACTGATCTCCCAGAATTAATAACATGGATGTTTATCTTATCCACATCTTCAAGGTGATCTGATGTTTTGCTTGGTTGGAAGATGCTCCCAGTCCTTGATATGTCTCCTGCGGTGTCTAAAATAACAAATTGTGATTATTCTCACAATCACTTAAGACAAACTCAAACATAAAGCACATTTGGTTAAAATGCATTAAAGCTAAAAGCTTACTGTCATCTGGAATGCATAGAGGATCACATTTCTCTTTTTCTGGATTTGGAGATGTGCCTGCCACTGGGCTTGATTCAGTCTTATTTCCGTAGACATTTCGGAAAAAGAAAATACAATTTGAAAATCTTGAATATCTATTCTGCACTATTTTTAGGTCCCATTTTAATTTTATCAAATGTGTAATAGGCTGCTTTGTGCAAAAGATCAGATATTTTTTTACTGAGCAGGTCTTCAGACAACACTTTGATCTTAAATGGATTGTGCTGTTAAAGATTTAAGTTTATTGTTAAACTTGTATAATTCATGTCATCCTGAAAGCACACTTTTATTACAGCAACAAAAGGACATGCTAAGAAAATCTTTTTCCTCAGGTTTTTGTCAATAATTATTTGCTATTAATATTGCAGTAGTAAAAAAGAGCAAATTTACAATGTTCTTAGACACAGATATTTTCTCATAGTTATCCTCCTGCTCTTATCTAAAATAAGGTTATCCTTATGTAGAATAAAAAAAACTTACCTTATTGGAAAATAATAAAAATCCAAGGACACCCCCCATATTGGTAAGTGTTTGTTCTTCTCCGGAGTTACAAATGACTGTGACACTCTTTGCTCCTTCTATTTATCCTGTACACTTTTACTTTTTGTTTCTTTTTGTACAGAAGCTTTTATTGTTCAACCTTTTAACCATGCCAAACAACTTTTTCCCTGTGGATCTTTCTTGGATTATTTACAGTTTACAGTTTCTCCTCATTGTTTATTGTCAGTGGGTGCTGAGTCCAGAATTTTAACCATTGGGAGATTTAAAGAGACAGATTTTTTGCATAATTTATTTTGCACAATGTATTGCATCATATTATAATATTATAATATATACTGGTTTATGACACACTACAGTGTTAAACTGTAGAGCAACTGTACAGCAACTTTACTTTACTGTAAAGCAACACAATGGAAAGTATTGCGTATTTGTATTTTCATTTTCGAAAGTGCTTCAGAATGCGCTTTGGCAAGTTATGATTTGTATGAAGAAATACATTCTAACAATTTATCTGCACCACAACATTCCTTTTTTTGTCAGTTGAATGAGAGGCTTTAAGGGAAATCCCAATCTGTACTTTTGCTTGTCGTTTATGGGATCTTGGGGATTTTTCACTTGGTCATCACTGGAAGTAACCTGATTTAAATTTTACATTTCACAACATACACTTGTAATGTGATCAGATTATATAAGATTAGATTTAACATTATTATTATTATTATACAGAGAAGTTCAACCGGCATCTCCGCATTTAACCAGAAATACAAAAGATCAGGATGTGGCGATAAAGTACATGTGGCATATGAAAATAGTATTTTATAAACAGTGCAAATAAAACTTTTTATATTATAAATATAATAAAAACATTGCAAATATTACAATGCAACTGTCATGATAGGTGTGAATGGATTGCAAAAAAATAAGCTAGTATAATGCAGTGAACAAAGAAAAATGTAGATATAAATTAGAAATATAAACATGGAATAGAATTAATGATCTATAACATCTGATTACATTTAAAATGTGGGGGGTGGGGAGATCATGGGGAGATTGTGAGAAATTCATTATGTTGACTGCTGAGGGAAGAAGCTGTTCCTTAAGGTAGTACATCAGAAGAGACTCTTGTAGCATGTCATATGGAAGCAGAGCATACCATCTATTGTTGTGGTGTGCAAAGGTGTCTGTATATCATAGAGTATAGCAAAGCAAGCTCCATGAAGACATGGTTTACTAAATTTGGATTGAAAGAATGTGGGGGTCCTGAGCCATGACCTCAACCCCACCGAATAGCTTTTGGATAAACTTAGAAACACATCTTGCTTGACATCGGGGCCTGACCTCATGCAGGCTCTTGTGAATGAATGTGTAAGTGAATATTAAAAATTTAGTAGTTGATTTGATTGCGAATCTTGGCTTGTCTGTGCACATTATTTTTAGATCACACACTTTGCAGTATACATGGCATGAGCTTTGCAATAAGAGCGTTTCCTAGAAGCACGTGTTTCAGCTCAGTCTCTGTGGCGCAATCGGTTAGCGCGTTCGGCTGTTAACCGAAAGGTTGGTGGTTCGAGCCCACCCAGGGACGAGGTGTGCGCTTTTGCATTTTATAATTTGTGTTATATTTATTTTTACATATGTTTTATTTTTGTTATTACATTTGAAAGCACCAGCACACCGTGTCAAATTCCATAACAATAGAGCCCGACCTCATGCAGGCTCTTGTGGATGAATATGCAAGTGAATATAAAAGAATTAAAAGATGATTACATTTTGTGGAGTAGTGGGGTAGCAGTTTTGTGGATTATTATTGCATGTTTTTTTCCCTGTCAGGTATTGTCACTATTTAATCAGGGGCATATGTGAGCTTAAGTACGTAGTTGAGGGTAGTTGGACCTTTGCCAAGTGTTAGACTTCACTGTGATCTAGTGAAAAGCAGTTTGTAAATATGTGCTGGCTGGCTTCCTGTGTCTCACAACATGCTAAACTTCATCCTCCCTGCTTGACAGTTGTATGTATAGTTGTATGATAGCTTTTGTATGATCTCAGGTGTTACTTTTAGCCTGCTTGTGACCTTATTCTAGATAAGCATGACATTGCTGACCCAAACTAATCAGTTATATGCTTTTGACCGATCAGCACTGCATACCACAAAAGATTTCCTACAGATTATTCTAAAGTTATATACAAATTTACAATGTAATAGATTTAATTAGACTCGTTTCTTTCTTTATTTTGTGCTTGTGGCTACCCAATCCGTACCGGAAATAGCTCTTTACTAGTGATTCTCTTGATTCTCATTTGCGCACATGTGCAGTACAGATTGTTTTTCTGGTACGGATCAAGTAGCCACTGTGCTCAATATACACACTGATCTTATTGGCTTGTACTTATCAAATGTTTATGGTCTGCCATCTAAGGTCAGGTTAAAGTAGATTAGTGTTTGTTATAAAGCAAAAGGAACACGTCCCTGGGTGGGCTCGAACCACCAACCTTTCGGTTAACAGCCGAACGCGCTAACCGATTGCGCCACAGAGACCTGCTGAAGCCAGCTTAATGCACGGTCATTCACTCAGAAAGATGAAAATGGTGATTGCTGTTTCAACCAACAGTTGGATATTACAGACTGGAGATACAAGGTGCACTATTTAGCTGACAAATTACCACCAGTAAACCCAAATATAGTTGCAAATTGGTTTTGTAATATTGAAAGTGGCAAACTCAAAAACAGACATGTCACTGCGTGTTTTAGAACCACCAACCTTTCGGTTAACACGCTAACCGATTGCCCACAGAGACTTTCTATTGGGTTTCACCCGGTGCCTTGGTGGTACTGGGATATTAGTCCAGGTTTTGTGGATGAATGTGCAAGTGAATATTAAAAAGTTGAAAGATTATGAAATATTGTGATGGTAAAGGAGTTTTGATGGCATAATTCTTTTCCCCTGTCAGGTACAGTAGATCATCAGGGGCATATGAGCTCATGTCTGAGTTGAGGGCAGTTGGGCCTTAGCTAAGTTGGGCCTTTGTTACACTTCACTGTAATCTATGATGACTAGCAGTTTGAAAATATGTGCAGGCTGGCTTCCTGTTTCTCACAACACAAGTTAAACTTTACCTACCTGCTTGGCAGTTGTTGTATCATAGCTGTTGTATTATCTCTGATGTTACTTTTAGAACATTTGTTAGTTTATTCTAGATAAGCATGCCATTGCCGACCCAAACTAAACAGTTATTTATTTTTGACTAAGCAGCACTTCATACCACAATAGATTTCCTGCAGCTTATAATAATGTTCTATTAAAAATAACATTAGCCACGTTTACAAGTACACTTTTTTGTCATTCCGATTAAAATTATTCTGGTTGAAAGATTTGGTGGACTGTTTACATGAGTTACACGAATGTGGCAAACAAAAAGAAACCCTTCCCTGGGTGGGCTCGAACCACCAACCTTTCGGTTAACAGCCGAACGCGCTAACCGATTGCGCCACAGAGACCTGCTGAAGCCAGCTTAATGCACGGTCATTCACTCAGAAACATGAACGGGTGCTTGATGTTTCAACCAACAGTTGGATATTATAGACTGAAGAGACAAGGTGCACTATTTAGCTGAAAAATTACCACCAGTTAACCCAAATATAATTGCAAATGTATTTTGTAATATCGAATGTGGCAAACTTAAAAACGGAAACATCACTGGGTGTCATCGAACCACCAACCTCTCGGTTAACACGCTAACCGATTGTGCCATAGAGACTTTCTAGTGGGCTTGACCCGGTGCCTTGGTGGTACTGGGATATCAGTCCATGTTTTGTGGATGAATGTGCAAGTAAATATTAAAAAGTTGGAAGACTATGAAATTTTGAAATGGTAAAGGAGTTTTGATGGCATACTTTTTTCCCCTGTCAGGTACAGTAGATCATCAGAGGCATATATGAGCTCATGTACGTAGTCGAGGGCAGTTGGGATTACTTTGTGACATGCACACTTCAGCCTATGTCCTGTTTGCCATCTTTTATTCCTGTCCACATGTAGTTCCTTTTTTTTTTATGTAAAGTGTTGCTCTTAATCAAGCAACAGAGTGAATTTGTAGGCTGGAAGGTATGAGAAAACATTGTATCCTTTCAGAAACAATTACAGGATACAGAGAAGAACAATTAGAGGACTAACTTGTTTTTTTCTTTATTTTGTGCTTTATATGCACACCGTTTTTATTGTCTTGTACTTGATCAATGTTTCCTGTCTGCCATCTAAGGTCAGGTCAAAGCAGATTTATGTTTGTGTCCAAGAGTGATAGCTGTTATATGATAGCTGTTGTATGATCTTAGATGTTACTTTTAGCAAGCTTGTGACCTTGTCCTAGATAAGCATGACATTGCTGACCCAAACTAAACAGTTATTTGTTTTTGACTAAGCAGCACTGCATACCACAATAGATTTCCTACAGCGTATAATAAAGTTATATACAAATTTACAATGTTATAGATTTAATGAGAATAAAAACGAATACAGAAAAGAACAATTCTAAGATTGACTCGTTTCTTTCTTTATTTTGTGCTTGTGGCTACCTGGTCGTACCGGAAATAGCTCTTGACTAGTGATTCTCTTGATTCTCATTTGCGCACATGCGCAGTACAGTTGGTGTTTCTGTTACGGATCAAGTAGCCACAGTGCTTAATATACACACACCGATCTTTTTGGCTTGTACTTATTTAATGCTTACGGTCTGCCATCTAAGGTCAGGTTAAAGCAGATTTGTGTTTGTATCCAGGGGTGTTATATAGCAAAAGGAACACGTCCCTGGGTGGGCTCGAACCACCAACCTTTCGGTTAACAGCCGAACGCGCTAACCGATTGCGCCACAGAGACCTGCTGAAGCCAGCTTAATGCATGGTCATTCACTCAGAAAGATGAAAATGGTAATCGTTTAAACCAACAGTTAGATATTACAGACTGGAGAGACTAGGTGCACTATTTAGCTGACAAATTACCACCAGTAAACCCAAATATAATTGCTAATTTATTTTGTAATATTGAATGTTGCAAACTTAAATTGGAAACATCACTGGGTGTCCTCGAACCACCAACCTCTCGGTTAACATGCTTAGGAAATATTGTGATGGTAAAGTAGTTTTGATGGCATAATTATTTTCTCCTGTCAGGTACAGTAGATCATCAGGGGCATATATGAACTCATGTAGGTAGTCGAGGGCAGTTGGGCCTTAGCTAAGTTGGGCCTTTGTTACATGTCATTGTGATTTATGATGACTAGCAGTTTGAAAATATGTGCAGGCTGGCTTTCTGTTTCTAGCAACACAAGTTAAACTTTACCTACCTGCTTGGCAGTTGTATCATAGCTGTTGTATTATTTTTTATGTCACTTTTTGTACAAACTAAACAGTTATTTATTTTTGACTAAGCAGCACTGCATACCACAATAGATTTCCTGCAGCTTATAATAATGTTCTATAAAAAATACAATTAGCCAAGTTTACACGTACACTTTTTGTTATTCCGATTAAAATCATTCCGGTCGAAAGATTCAGTGGACTGTTTACATAAATTACACAAGAGAATGTGGCAAACTTAAAAAAGGAACACGTCCCTGGGTGGGCTCGAACCACCAACCTTTCGGTTAACAGCCGAACGCGCTAACCGATTGCGCCACAGAGACCTGCTGAAGCCAGCTTAATGCACGGTCATTCACTCAGAAAGATGAAAATGGTGATTGATGTTTCAACCAACATTGGGATATTACAGACTGGAGATACAAGGTGCACTATTTAGCTGACAAATTACCACCAGTAAACCCCAATATAATTGCAAATTGGTTTTGTAATATCGAATGTGGCAAATTTAAAAGTGAACACATCACTGGGTGTCATCAAACCACCAACATCGTAACACGCTAACCGATTGCCCACAGAGACTTTCTGTTGGGTTTCACCCGGTGCCTTGGTGGTACTGGGATATCGGTCCATGTTTTGTGGATGAATGTGCAAGTGAATATTAAAAAAGTTGAAAGATTATGAAATATTGTGATGGTAAAGTAGTTTTGATTGCATCATTTGTTCCCCCTGTCAGGTACAGTAGATCATCAGAGGCATATATGAACTCATGTACGTAGTCGAGGGCAGTTGGGCCTTAGCCAAGTTGGGCCTTTGTTACACTTCACTGTGATCCATGATGACTAGCAGTTTGAAAATATGTGCAGGCTGGCTTCCTGTTTCTCACAACACAAGTTAAACTTTAGCTACCTGCTTGTCAGTTGTTGTATCATAGCTGTTGTTTTATCTCTCATGTTACTTTTAGCACATTTGTGAGTTTATTCTAGATCCAAACTAAACAGTTATTTATTTTTGACCAAGCAACAATAGATTTCCTACAGCTTATAATAATGTTCTTTAAAGAATAACATTAGCCGCGTTTACACGTACACTTTTTGAAAATGAGAATGTAGCAAATTAAAAAAAATAAGAAATAAATCGTCCCTGGGTGGGCTCGAACCACCAACCTTTCGGTTAACAGCCGAACGCGCTAACCGATTGCGCCACAGAGACGTGCATGTTAGAGCTGAATCACTGCCTTAGTGGTGTTAGGATACCAGTCCACGCTTAAGTGGAGTTAAGTGGAGAGTTGAGATCAATTCGATTTGATATATTTGAATTAAATTGAATTAACAAAACCCTGTAACCTTATGGTAATTTTTATCCTCAGAGGCTTGTTCTGGATTAGTCTGAGTGTCCGATTACGCTACATAGACTTGAGAATGCATCACAGTAGTTGACTTGGTGGTACTGGTATATCAGTACATGGTTAGTTGTGATCAATCATATCATGCAAGCATGTCTTGGCTTGTTTGTGCAGATCACACACTTTGGTCTGTGCGTACTTAAATAGGAGCGTTGGTATAAGAGCGTTTCCAAGAAGCGAGCGCATCAACTCAGTCTCTGTGGCGCAATCGGTTAGCGCGTTCGGCTGTTAACCGAAAGGTTGGTGGTTCGAGCCCACCCAGGGACGAGTGCGAGTTTTTGCCTTTCATAATTTTTGGTATATATATACAGTATATATATATATATGACACTTGGCTAGTAGGTAGTAGTATTGTATTTTATAGCTGGTATATGAAAATATGAAAAACAAAATAATAAAGTAATTATTATTGTAAATAAAGTAATTATATTGTAAAATAATAATATTGTACAACCAGGTCCAAAGGTGCAGGGGTGTAATGTAGAAGTCTTGATTTGGAATTTTACAATGTTTTGTTTGTTTGTTTTGTTTTAAGGAGTTTGTTATTTCCAAATAATAGTGTAAATACATAAAATATTCAATTTATTTCAATGTGACGTGTTTTTCACAATTGTCTCAATTGTCTCAGCTTTACAGAATGTAAGAATGATAGAACCCAGCCATTAGGGAGGCACAAGCCAGTGCATTCTTAGTGCGGTCCCAAGCCGGGTAAATGGGGAGGGTTGCGTTAGGAAGGGCATCCAGCGTAAACGTGCCAAATCAAATATGCGGATCACAAATGAGAATTTCATACCGGATCGGTCGAGGCCCGGGTTAACAACGACCGCCACAGGTATCGTTAGCCGACAGGGTACCGGTGGAAATTGGGCTACTGTTGGCCGAAGGAGGAGAAGGAGAGGAGGAAGACGTCTACAGAGATGGCAGGAAAGGAGCAGTGTAGGAGAGTGGAGTTTCGGGTTGGTACTTTAAATGTTGGTACTATGACGGGTAAAGGGAGAGAGGTAGCTGATATGATGGAGAGGAGAAAGGTAGATATGTTGTGTGTTCAGGAGACCAAGTGGAAAGGGAGTAAGGCCAGGAACATTGGAGGTGGGTTTAAACTGTTTTATCATGGTGTGGATGGAAAGAGAAATGGTGCAAGTGAATATTAAAAAGTTGAAAGATTATGAAATATTGTGATGGTAAAGTAGTTTTGATTGCATCATTTGTTCCCCTGTCAGGTACAGTAGATCATCAGGGCATATATGAACTCATGTACGTAGTCGAGGGCAGTTGGGCCTTAGCCAAGTTGGGCCTTTGTTACACTTCACTGTGATCCATGATGACTAGCAGTTTGAAAATATGTGCAGGCTGGCTTCCTGTTTCTCACAACACAAGTTAAACTTTAGCTACCTGCTTGTCAGTTGTTGTATCATAGCTGTTGTTTTATCTCTCATGTTACTTTTAGCACATTTGTGAGTTTATTCTAGATCCAAACTAAACAGTTATTTATTTTTGACCAAGCAACAATAGATTTCCTACAGCTTATAATAATGTTCTATAAAGAATAACATTAGCCGCGTTTACACGTACACTTTTTGAAAATGAGAATGTAGCAAATTAAAAAAAATAAGAAATAAATCGTCCCTGGGTGGGCTCGAACCACCAACCTTTCGGTTAACAGCCGAACGCGCTAACCGATTGCGCCACAGAGACGTGCATGTTAGAGCTGAATCACTGCCTTAGTGGTGTTAGGATACCAGTCCACGCTTAAGTGGAGTTAAGTGGAGAGTTGAGATCAATTCGATTTGATATATTTGAATTAAATTGAATTAACAAAACCCTGTAACCTTATGGTAATTTTTATCCTCAGAGGCTTGTTCTGGATTAGTCTGAGTGTCCGATTACGCTACATAGACTTGAGAATGCATCACAGTAGTTGACTTGGTGGTACTGGTATATCAGTACATGGTTAGTTGTGATCAATCATATCATGCAAGCATGTCTTGGCTTGTTTGTGCAGATCACACACTTTGGTCTGTGCGTACTTAAATAGGAGCGTTGGTATAAGAGCGTTTCCAAGAAGCGAGCGCATCAACTCAGTCTCTGTGGCGCAATCGGTTAGCGCGTTCGGCTGTTAACCGAAAGGTTGGTGGTTCGAGCCCACCCAGGGACGAGTGCGAGTTTTTGCCTTTCATAATTTTTGGTATATATACAGTATATATATATGACACTTGGCTAGTAGGTAGTAGTATTGTATTTTATAGCTGGTATATGAAAATATGAAAAACAAAATAATAAAGTAATTATTATTGTAAATAAAGTAATTATATTGTAAAATAATAATATTGTACAACCAGGTCCAAAGGTGCAGGGGTGTAATGTAGAAGTCTTGATTTGGAATTTTACAATGTTTTGTTTGTTTGTTTTGTTTTAAGGAGTTTGTTATTTCCAAATAATAGTGTAAATACATAAAATATTCAATTTATTTCAATGTGACGTGTTTTTCACAATTGTCTCAATTGTCTCAGCTTTACAGAATGTAAGAATGATAGAACAATGTTCTCATATATTTACATTTGTATATCTATTCCAGCTGAGTAAGCCCCGACAGTGGCAAAATACTGTAAGAATATTGTAGAAATACTTATTATATAAACACACAATACATCGATATTGTTGGCATATACGTGATTTTTTTTGTTTGTTTGGTTTTTAATATAAAGATGTTTGCTAAAACGAACTCGTAGCCCGGCTAGCTCAGTCGGTAGAGCATGAGACTCTTAATCTCAGGGTCGTGGGTTCGAGCCCCACGTTGGGCGATGATCTTTTAATGCTTTTATTTTTCTTTGTCTGGTGACAAATTTGTAGACTAGACGTTATACGATTAAAAAAGGGGCGTTATGCATTTTGTTCTGGTACGTGAGCTATTTCTCTTTTTGTGCTTTAATCACGTTAAACTTTCGTCCATTCTGAGTACGATGCATGCACGTGGTGTAAGAACAGCCCCACCACGTGGTCAAATGACATATTACAGTCCCATTCACACGTTTCTCCTCCTGTTAACAATCGTGATCCTTAAAAAAACGATCGTAGATTAAACTAAATAATGGTCAGAAAATTAACACTATTCAAACAAATGCACTACTGAACCCCTCTGCTATCATTTGCACACTTTTTCTTGGTGTGGATGGAAAGAGAAATGGTGTAGGGGTGATTCTGAAGGAAGAGTACAGTAAGAGTGTAGTGGAGGTGAAGAGAGTTTCTGATAGGGTGATGATCGTGAAGGTGGAAGTTGAAGGATGATGATAAATGTCATCAGTGCCTATGCTCCACAAGTTGGCTGTGAGATGGAGGAGAAGGAAAGATTCTGGAGTGAATTAGATGAAGTGGTAGATGGTGTACCTAGGAAAGAACGGTTAGTGATTGGGGCGGACTTTAATGGGCATGTGGGTGAAGGGAACAGAGGTGATGAGGAGGTGATGGGTAGGTATGGTTTTAAGGAGAGGAATGTGGAAGGGCAGATGGTGGTAGATTTTGCTAAAAGGATGGAAATGGCAGTGGTGAACACTTATTTTAAAAGAAGGAGGATCATAGGGTGACGATAAGAGTGGAGGAAGGTGCACACAGGTGGACTATGTGCTATGCAGGAGATGCAACCTGAAGGAGATTGGCGACTGTAAGGTGTTGGCAGGGGACAGTGTAGCTAGACAGCATAGGATGGTGGTCTGTAGGATGGTTTTGGAGGCGAGGATGAAGAGGAGGAGAGTGAGGACTGAAAGAAGAATAAGATGGTGGAAACTGAAGGAGGAAGAGTGTAGTGTGAGGTTCAGGGAAGAGGTCAGAGAGAGGCTCAGTGGTGTTAAGGAGGTGTTGGATGATTGGGCAACTACTGCAGGAGTGATGAGGGAGGCAGCTAGAAAAGTACTTGGTGTGACATCTGGAAATAGAAAGGAAGACAAGGAGACGTGGTGGTGGAATGAGGAAGTGCAGGAGAGCATAAGGAGAAAGAGGTTGGCAAAACAGAAGTGGGATAGACAGAGTGATGAGAAAAGTAGGCAGGAGTACAAGGAGATGCGGCAGCAGGTTAAGAGGATGTGGCGAAAGCCAAGGAAAAGGCATATGAGGAGCTGTATGAGAGGTTGGACACTAAGGAAGGAGAAAAGGATTTGTACCGATTGGCCAGGCAGAGGGACCGAGCTGGAAAGGATGTACTGCAAGTTAGAGCAGTAAAGGATGGAGAGGGAAATGTGTTGACTAGTGAGGAGAGTGTGTTGAGAAGGTGGAGGGAGTATTTTGAGCAGCTGATGAATGAGGAAAATCAGAGAGAGAGAAGGTTGGATGATGTGGAGATGGTGAAGCAGGATGTAGATAAGATTAGTAAGGAGGAAGTGAGAGCAGCGATTAAGAGGATGAAGAGTGGAAAGTCGGTTGGACCAGATGACATACCGGTGGAAGCGTGGAGATGTTTAGGAGAGATGGCAGTGGGGTTTTGACCAGATTGTTTAACAGGATTTTGGAAGGTGAGAAGATGCCTGAGGAATGGAGAAAGAGTGTGCTGGTACCGATCTTTAAGCATAAAGGAGATGTGCAGACCTGCAGTAACTACAGGGGTATTAAGTTGATCAGTCACACCATGAAGTTATGGGAAAGAGTAGTGGAAGCCAGGCTGAGAGAAGAGGTGACCATCTGTGAGCAACAGTATGGTTTCATGCCGAGGAAGAGCACCACAGATGCCATATTTGCTTTGAGAATGTTGATGGAGAAGTATAGAGAAGGACAGAAGGAATTGCATTGTGTATTTGTGGATTTAGAGAAGGCGTCGACAGGGTGCCAAGAGAGGAGTTGTGGTACTGTATGAGGAAGTCAGGTGTGTCGGAGAAGTATGTAAGGGTGGTGCAGGACATGTATGAGGACAGTGTGACGGCAGTGAAGTGTGCAGTAGGTACGACAGACTGGTTTAGAGTGAAGGTTGGACTGCATCAAGGATCGGCCCTGAGCCCTTTCCTGTTTGCAGTGGTGATGGACAGGTTGACGGACGAGGTCAGACAGGAGTCTCCTGGACTATGATGTTTGCGGATGATATTGTGATTTGTTGTGAGAGTAGGGAGCAGGTTGAGAAGAGCCTGGAGAGGTGGAGATATGCACTGGAGAGAAGGGGAATGAAACTCAGTAGGAGTAAGACAGAGTACATGTGTGTGAATGAGAGGGAGGGCAGTGGAGTGGTGCGGTTGCAGGAGAAGAGCTTCAGAAGGTGGAGGAATTCAGGTACCTGGGTTCAACAGTGCAAAGTAATGGAGAGTGTGTTAGAGAAGTGAAGAAAAGAGTGCAGGCAGGGTGGAGTGGGTGGAGAAGAGTGACAGGAGTGATTTGTGATAGTAGGGTATCTGCAAAATTGAAAGGGAAAGTTTATAGGACTGTGGTGAGACCTGCGATGTTGTATGGTTTAGAGACAGTGGCATTGAGTAAAAGACAGGAGGTGGAGCTGGAGGTAGCAGAGCTAAAGATGTTGAGGTTTTCGTTGGGAGTGACGAGGATGGATAAGATTAGAAATGAGTTTATTAGAGGGACAGCGCATGTAGGATGTTTTGGTGACAAGGTGAGGGAGGCGAGATTGAGATGGTTTGGTCATGTGCAGAGGAGGGACATAAATTATATTGGTAGAAGAATGCTGAGGATGGAGCCACCAGGTAGGAGGAAAAGAGGAAGGCCAAAAAGGAGGTTCATGGATGTGGTGAGGGAAGACATGCAGGTAGTTGGTGTAAAAGAGGCAGATGTAGAGGACAGGGTGGTGTGGAGACGGATGATCCGCTGTGGCGACCCCTAATGGGAGCAGCCGAAAGAAGAAGAAGAAGAAGAAGAATGATAGAACAATGTTCTCATATATTTACATTTGTATATCTATTCCAGCTGAGTAAGCCCCGACAGTGGCAAAATACTGTAAGAATATTGTAGAAATACTTATTATATAAACACACAATACATCGATATTGTTGGCATATACGTGATTTTTTTGTTTGTTTGGTTGGTTTTTAATATAAAGATGTTTGCTAAAACGAACTCGTAGCCCGGCTAGCTCAGTCGGTAGAGCATGAGACTCTTAATCTCAGGGTCGTGGGTTCGAGCCCCACGTTGGGCGATGATCTTTTAATGCTTTTATTTTTCTTTGTCTGGTGACAAATTTGTAGACTAGACGTTATACGATTAAAAAAGGGGCGTTATGCATTTTGTTCTGGTACGTGAGCTATTTCTCTTTTTGTGCTTTAATCACGTTAAACTTTCGTCCATTCTGAGTACGATGCATGCACGTGGTGTAAGAACAGCCCCACCACGTGGTCAAATGACATATTACAGTCCCATTCACACGTTTCTCCTTCTGTTAACAATCGTGATCCTTAAAAAAACGATCGTAGATTAAACTAAATAATGGTCAGAAAATTAACACTATTCAAACAAATGCACTACTGAACCCCCTCTGCTATCATTTGCACACTTTTTCTTTGTTTGGGGATAATAATAAAAATGTAAAATCTTTTTGTGCACAAAGAAAAACCTGACAATTATTCAAATATTTGATGTAAATTGTGACACTTTTGCTCCACAATGTTTCAACTACACAAAATATTGATTGTTCTTTCTGCACAAATCTGTCCACAAATTTACCTACAAGGCTTAAAGAAAATCTTTTGCATACTCAGTTACTTTAGCTGTTTTTTACTTGAATTCTATGACCAATTCTTGTTAAGATCATCAAAAAGTTAATATTTTGACATTTTTCACTTTTATAAAAAGAAAAAGAACCAATAAATACCCCCGCCTGAACATTCATGTCTCTGTGCCGAGAAAGATGAAAATGATGATTGACAACAAGTAAACACAAATGATGCCTTGTAGCACTGTTTTTCATTTTTCAGTGAATCAATCAATGAAACTAACTACAGTCCAAAAAATGTGCTATGTGCATTTCCATGTGCTTCATTGTAGCTCCGGTTTTCAGATATTTACAGCAACAAAAGTCAGAATCTTTGGCATAAAATTATACCCTTAACCATGAACACAATTAATTTTTTCTTTTTCTTTACATTTTTATTGTTAATTTGTCCCTCGAATTTTCCTGAGTACAGGAGTTTTCAGAAGTCATTCCAGACAATTCTTATTGAAATTTAATTTGCCAAAGTGCATATACAATTCAGACGATTTAACTTTACACATGAAAACCTAAAATAAAGACGGTAAGATGGCCAGTGACCTGATTGTTGATATAAGAGCTGATCAATGGTCAATGTTTCACAAAACCACATAACTTCAGCCTGCACACATGTAATTATGTGTGGATCTATCAGCAGATACTTCACAGCTCCCACTAGTGTTGAATCTGACTCAGGGCCTGAGGGAATATCTGGGGAACCCTCAAGGCACCACATGTGCAAGCCCTGGAAAATGAAAATGATTGTGTGGACTGGCAACATAAGCTCATTTTATAGGTATACAGGTATTGAGTGTCGGCTGCGGCATGTGTGCTACATAACAAGCTGAGGTTATGCAAAGAAGACAAGCTAGACAATGGATAATAACGAGAGGGCTAAAGAACTGATGGGTTAGACACAGTAATAGCAGCTCCCTTAACCACTCAGGAAATGCATGAAGGTTTTATCTATTAAAGTGGCTATTGAGCGTGTCTCAACTGGGCTGCCAGATAAATCATCTCTACACATGTATTAAGACATCTTGGTTGTCTACTTTACGCAGTGGACCAAAATGTAACTGACCATTGAACATTTACTATATTCTTGGGAATATATGTTTGGATTTTTCAAGAAACATTTAGTCATGCACCTAAACAGTGACTTTCAAATAAATCAAATGTGTAAAACCAACTCAGGGTTGAACCTTTTGTTCCCCAAAGTATAATCTACCGTGGTATATTTTCAACTTATCCTCTAATTATATTATACCAGAGTACAATTTAAATCAAAGCATTGAAATCATATGAACATGGCAGCTCTGATATGTATTATTAAACTAGAGTGAGGGCGGGACTACTGTAGTGATAAACGACAGAATTAAATAACTCAATGCAAATATTAATATGATAATCATAAACTAAAATACATCATTCTAACTGGAGAAACTCTAACAAACTCAAATCGACACAAACCAATGCCTTTATCATTGTAGCCCAGGTCTGAGTGGTATTTGTTTTGTGTTAATCCACTGTATGTAAAACTTTTCCCCAAGCAGAAGCACCACAGTTCTCAAAGTTCAGAAGACCTCACACACCGTCATTAATGACAGTTCTCTTTAACCAGTTCATTCTGTAAATCAGTCTCTGAACGAGCCGCCACACTGCCTGGCTGCATAGTCTTGCTCAGGTTCCGTCGATTCTCCAGGGCCAGCTGCATGGCCCAGATGCTGAGAGGTCTCATGTAAGCCAAAGAGCGATAGATCCCTTTTTCACAGTATGCCTCAGGAGTCTGAAAGGCCATTCCGGTCTGCTCCCACACGGTCCGATAACAACCTTCAGCGGTGTGAAGACCTTCTTCTAACAGACCCTGAGAGCAAGATAGACAGCTGACATTAATACAAACTACATACTTATGAGGACCAAGAAGTCCATTCACTTAAAAAAGCTGAACAAGGGATTAGAGATCAAGAAAATCAGTAAGTCATGTGGTAACAGAGCAGTGCGTAAAATCATGCTTCAGTTAATGTTCATATCAAACTATAAACTTGAGATCTAACACCACCAACCAACCAAGCCTCAGTGAGATACGTTAAGGTCCAATTCTTTCATCTTGAACTATACCTGCAGGATATGACGCATTAAACCGCCGCTTCATAACGGCGGAATCGATTAATGCACACATGAGCCTGTGAACCAGTGTTCCTAATAAAGTGGCCAGCAAGTGTACGCTATCAGAAAATGCGGCCATTAAACGTCAAACTGACCTCATGGATCATAGTAGCGGCCAGTCCATAGACAACACCAACCCAGACCTCATCCGACTGAACGCTGGAGCGATCAGGCACACCCTCTGGTCTCATGCCATTCACAGCCCCCATCTCCCCTTTTGCAAAGCTCATCACGTTCAAATCAAACACAGTTTTCAGTGCAGTGAGGATCTTCTCCTTAGGGAAAACCTAAAAGAAAGTAGATGAGTTACACATATGCACTTGTACAATTATCCGCAAACAATTCTAATACAGTTTGCATTCCACTCATAATCCCGCTAGAGAGAAAAAAGGAAGAACATTTTTTTATTGAGGTTTCACAAAACATGATGTAGCTTGTTGAAACATGGTTCTACAAGCCCACAATTGTACTGTACTATATATATATATATATATATATATATATATATATATATATATATATATATATATATATATATATATATGTATATATAGTGCCCCCGCATAGCAAACGTGTCTATAATTTCTTTGTAACATTAAGATTTGCTATACCTAAAGGGTTCTTGCGTGACAGTGCCACTGTGCACAATGCAAGTTTCTTTAGACATTTCATTGCTGACGATGATGCACAATTAGACAAGAGCCCCCTGACCTCCACCAACTTTGAGTTTTAACTGGAACGCTGCCTGTGCAAAATGATTTCCTGGCTGATATCTGAGGCATCCCTCAGCAATGCTCTTGTGGCTAAATGGGCACAAAATGGGCACTCATAACCATATTCCAAAATCTACTGTCAAGCAAAAGTATAGAAGCCATTTTAGCAGCAAAAAGGAGACCACTTCTGTGGTAATACTCTTGGTTTTGGAACGGGATAATCAAGAACAGACTCGGGTGGAATGGTCATGTGTCCACAAATTTGTGGCTATATAGTGTCGAGCCTGCCATAAACACTAAAACAAACTGACTGGTAGTTGTTACACAATGACCATGTTTATCATGCTCAAAAAGTTTTTTAATTGTAATGCACATGCTTAAAGTGTATTTAACTAGATACAAGTAAGAACAGACAACTATTCTAATATGAACCTTCACAATATGTTGCAAATTATTAGATATTTCCATATTTTCAGTAAAAATCTTCAATTGGAATTGTTTTGTTTCAGCTGTGCACAAATTAGCAAGTGATCAAATGAAAGCAACACCCTGATCTGTTGATCCCTGTTTGGCCTCATTACCTGCAATCCCTACTGCATTACAGCCAAGTCCTGATCTCAAAAAAAGCACAGTTTTCCAAGTCAGCTGGGATGTTCTTAATAACATTTATGCCAAGTGGCACAAGCCCTTATCCAGAGCGACGTATAAGTCGCATTTATTTTCTCAAATATGCAGCGGAAGTGCAAGGGCCTTGCTCTAGGGTTAGTAAGTGCAAGCAATTGATCTCTCAACCTTCTTATCAAACATCATCAGAAGTCCGATATCTTAACCACTGAGCTACAACTTTCAATAAAAAGAAAATTAATTGTAGTAGCATCAAAATAATGTACTGAATTGGCCAGAAACACTAATGTAGTTTCTAAAGAGATTAGTGCTCGTGTTGTGAGACCAATGTGGCAAAGCAGAATCTGTAAAACAATAACAGAAAAGATTTTCTGAAATGAATCCCAAAAACCAACCTCAAACTCATCATCTCCTAATCCAGATGCCCTGAGGAACCACTGGCCTGCACACTGGTCAGACATCACACTGTTGGACATACTGCGACCACTGCTGTCATAGTTATAGTACTTGCCTGGAAATAAGAGGCAACAGGAGGAAAAGAAATTAAGAAATTAAAAATAATTAGGTGTGATAGCTAGCTAATACTTAAGTCCTGATTTAATCAAAATTGGCATGGTGAATTGTGCTAAAATACTAAAAGTCCTGCGAACTGATGTATGATAAGGAAGAGATTATTAAAATGGGAATAATAAAATGTTTTGCATTGCCCTTAAATTCACAAAGTACTTAAAATGCCAGACTTTCCTAAACTACCAACAACTACACAAAAAAATATATATAAGTCCAGTTTACCAACAGATTAAAAATAATTTAAATATATTATTATACATCCTACCTAACAGAAAAGTTATTTCATTTAGTTCAGGTTTAGTTTCAGTTTTACTCTTTCTGCAGTCTGTTTCTGGAGTTCTAAACTTTTCATATATATAAAGAGTAAATCACACATTTGCCTTTGCTTGTGTGCTTCGATCTTGTTTGGGCAGAATTGACTCATAGTTTTAGTCTATAGGTAAACTTACCATTCCACAAAAGTTTATCGAAGGCGGCGCTGCCTCGATTCAAGACGTCTCTGTAGCGCTCATACACAGAGTCACTTTTCAGAAGTCGTGCCATTTTACACATCACACAAACTGAAGCCAGCCACAGACTCCCACAGTATGCGCTGAAACACCACACATTAACAGTAAATGGGTTACTTTTCTTTTTTTTTTTTTTTTACATTTAATCTACTGATACAGCAATTATTTTCCATTATGTGTGAATGAGTATGTGCATGTTGCCCTGTGAATTTCTGCTACATGTTTAGTTTATCTAGGATCCTAAAAAGGTATGTGGACACCTGACCGTCACCCATACATGTTTTTTTTTTTTGAGTCCCATTTCAGATTTAGACTTTGCTCTAATATTACTTTCACTTTTCTAAGAGGTCAGACATTGGTATTGGGAATTGATGGGAATAGGCCTGAGGTGTAGTCAGCATTCCATTTCATCTCAAAGGTATTCAGTGAAGTTTACGTCAAGGCTCTGCAAGCAATTAACATTATACCACATAAATGGGAATGGACCCCACTTTGTACAAAAGGGGCATTGTCTTGCTGGAACCGGTTGGGCCCTAAACTCTTAATTAAAGAGAAATTGTAATGCTCAGCATACAAAGTAGGGATGTGCATCTTAATGATGCATAGCCAACGTTTCAATACGTTAAAGATACATCAAGCTACTGATGCGGGATGATGCAGCTCTACCTCTGGCATGTTTATATGACTCTGGGGACATGGCTCGTTTGCCATAGTGTTGTGATACGCCATAATCACGTAGCAGCAGTGGTGTTAAGAGAAACAATTTAGAGAGGAGAAATCAATCTACATATGAAATACTGGTCACTTTCAAAACAATAAAAGTATATACCTACTAATAATTAAATATAAATAAACTTGTTTTTTCCTAATGCAAATATGTTAAAAATGATGCATCTCAATACAAATGCATTTTATATTTTATATGCATCCCACCATTATGCTGATGCACCACTGTGAATCAGTCAATCTTACCAACAAAGGCATCCTATTTAAATGCATGCTTCAAAAAGCACCAGTTTGCAAAAGGCCCACATATGGGTGTGATGGTCAGGTGTCCATAAAGTGCATGCTCGACATATTGCATGTGCTATGAATATTCTAGATAGTTATGTTCGCTTCAGTTAACCACCAGGTTTACAGCTGTGAAACTCAATCAAAAATCTCTTCTTCCAGTTAAAACTTACCTGGGTCCCGTTACTGTCCACCCATCATATGTCTGGTCAGCATAGCCAGAATTTTCTATTAGGCCGTCCCCATCTTTATCAAACTTCATTTCAGTCTCCATTACCACCTGAGAGAATCAAATTAACAGCAGGTAAGCTGAGGGACATGTTCAGCCATGAAGTGCTAAAGTTAATGCAACTACAACAAAAAATTAAATAATGATTATAATGTCAGTGCAGTCCCTCAGCAACTCATCCCGCAAATAACAGTATGATTTTCAGTTTACTAAAACTTACAGGATAATAAAACACTGTATTTACAATGAATTCCATAATTACTGGCACCCTTGGTCAAAGGTCCTGAACAAAAACTTGTTACTGTAATTTAATTTCACTTTGAAAATATTAAAAATATCTAAACTTTGCTTGAAGTAAATTAATTTTATTTATCGATTTCAAAATAAAAATATATTGGGCGCAATTTTTTGCACTCCATTATCAACACAAAAGTAAATCATAGAGCTGGTCTTTCTGAAGGTCGAAATGATTCTATCCTGGGCCCCGATTTGCTACTTCCACTGTAGGTTAAATATATTATTATATTATAATATTATATTATTGTATTTCTGGAAAAAAAGACTGACAATTGCACTCTTAGAAAATCAGAAACAGTTTTCTGCTTAAATGTTACACTGCAAGTGTTTAATAATACAATTCCTTATGTTTTATACTATTTTGTTCAAATCCAGTTTACCTGGCAGATAGGCCACAGGTCCTTTAGGTACTGCAGGTCTTGAGTTAGGTAGTAGTCACGATACACTTGCAAAACAAACTTCAGGTTCAGGTCTTTCCAGTCTGCGGTATCGTGAATTTGATAGGCATTGACACGTTGCCAAGGCTCATCATCTAATAAACAAGGAAAATGTGTGTTTTTCAGTGGCTCCACCAGAAACACTTTTCTTGCTGAAGAGACAAATTATTGGTCATGTGCACAAATGACTAGAAAAACCTGCTGCTCTTCATTTGCCTAAACTGAAGCTGTTTACTGCAGTTGCGCAAGATTTTTACCCAATTTAGCCCTAATCAGCAAATAATTAGCATGGGGTTCATTAGACATTTCAGGGGTATTCAAATAAAGAAAAACCCTTTAATGTTTCATGTAAAAGGAACAATTACAACAGAATGTCACTACTTGAAAAGGTTTTTTTTTATTACAGATGTACTATGTAAATGAATGCAGCTTCTTTTTTTTTTTAGAGTAATTTTATGTTCTTATGAATTACTCAGCTCTTCTGTTACGGTTTTAAACTACATGTTTGTATCCAGTATATAATACCAAGCACTGTGTTACTAGTTAGTGTTTGAATAGATCTTGTGATTTTAATTTTGTGCTTATGGCACTTTTCTTTTCCTGGTCAGAGCGGCCATCCCTCCAGCTCCCGATGCGGCAAAAGTCAGTTAATTTTATAAAATAATCTAACAACAATGACCTCTGTCTCAGCCTTGCTTCTTAATAATCTATTCAAATCTGGTTTTAACGTAAACTGCTATATTTGTTAAGGCAACATGAGAAAGTCAGTCTGGTTTAGTACAACACTAGGTTGCTATGAAATAAGCAAGATAACTCACATGAAAGCAGAAAGTAAATGCTCTTGTACATAATGAATTATAGTTGAATTATTACAAACCTGGGTCTCCAATATCATGAGGTACTACATTCCTGGTCTTAACTGGTGAGCAATGCCCATCCATAAGATTCACCCTTTGTGTGGGGTCATACTGTACCACGCTGCCAGCTGGGAAGGGAGTGAAAGAGGGAGGAATAATGAGATGAATGGTTTAAAAAAAAAAAAGAGGAAGAATTAGGGAATAAGGTGCAGATAAAATACACACTTAAAATATATAAACCCACAGGATGCAAGAACACTTGCTCTCACCAATATCATACTGTAGACTCAATGCCAGTTTGGGCCAGAGCATGATAAGTGCGAAGGAGGCATAGAAGTGCACGTCATACGTGTTGTACATCCTGTACTCCTGACCTACAAAATGATTCAAGGGTCATTCAGCTGGTGGATATATGCAAAGAAAATTGTCTGTTCTCATGCCACACAATCACTTTCTCAAAGCACAAATTTACACTTTATGGCCAAAAAATGTGGACACCTGACCTTCAAACTTTTTTTTTGGAAGCCTTCCCCAAATTGCCCCCACAAAGCAAACAATTGTTTATAATATCTTTGTAACATTAAGATTTGCTATACTTAAGAGTCCCTTGCATGACAGTGCTACTGTACACAATGCAAGTTTCTTTGAGACATTGCTGACGATGATGCACAATTATACGAGAGCCCCCTGACCTCCAGCAATGCTCTTGTGGCTAAATGGGCACAAAATGGGCACTCAACCATATTCCAAAATCTACCGTCAAGCAAAAGTATAGAAGCCATTCTAGCAACAAAAAGGAGACCACGTCCGTGGTAATACTCTTGGTTTTGGAACGGGATAATCAAGAACAGACTCGGGTGGAATGGTCATGTGTCCACAAATTTGTGGCTATATAGTGTCGAGCCTGCCATAAACACTAAAACAAACTGACTGGTAGTTGTTACGCAATGACCATATTTATCATGCTCAAAAAGTTTTTTAATTGTAATGCACATGCTTAAAGTGTATTTAACTAGATACAAGTAAGAACAGACAAATCCATTTATTTACAATCAATGGTACGAAGCAGTTTTTTCATTTTTTTTTTATTTCCAGCGCTTTCTCTAGGCCGTGTGTAAAGAGAACAAATCTGCGAAACAACCTGAAAGGAATCTTGGGCACTTACAACAGATGCCTTCAGTCATTTTTTTTTTTTAAACAAATTGGATGGTAATTCTGGAGAATTCTGAATACTTACCCTCTAAATAGGCAAAGCGCCCGTATTCCTTGAGGACTGGGGGCTGTGCAGGAAGACCACCGTCTTCTGGACGAAGCCCTCCACTAACATCACAGTCCTCAGGAAGCTCCACCCACACCGTCCCCCCATCCACAACGAAGTATAATTCATTAAACAAGGCTGATTTATACCAGGAAGGCAGAGAACTAAAATAACAGACAAAATATAAGGGTTATACACAATTGCTATTGCGCGTGACATTACTATGATAACGGAGACGTATTCAGAGGTAACGGTTTCACTGTACAAGCCTTTAGATCAAAACATTCTTATTTTTCTCTCTAATTCATGTAATTAATCCCAAAGGATCTCTTACCCATCTTCCAGAATGGGTCTTTGCCAATCCTCAATGTCCTTCTCCCAGTCTTTGTAATGTGTAAGAGCATAATGCGAAAGACCTGGACCCGCGTCTCCTGCGGTACCATAGTAACGTGCATAACGTCTAAGAAAACACAAAACACATTGTTACTCTTTTGCAGTCACTGAGTGATAAATGTCTGATCATGTAGATGAGCGAGCAGACTCGTTTCTTTATTTTCTTTATAACAGGTGTGTATACCGGATGTGCTCCCTTTCCCTCGAACCAAAAGTAATCTTTGGCATGTCCCAGGCCAGGCAGAACTCTAGGCTGTTGTGTCCATGAGCAGGCACAGAACAGCCCACTGCCAGTGCTGCTGCCACCGTCTCTCCTCTCAGAGTTGGACGGCTGGAGTCGTTGGGTGAGTCTAACTGGCCGTCACTCATCAGGTCACTCCAAACGGCCTTTCCAGTGTCATTAGGACTGAATGCAGTCTGGTGGGTGATCTTTCTGTTGGACTAAACCACAATAAAAAAATAAATAAAAATAAACATTAAAAAACGTTTGCCACACAGAAAATCCTAAAAGGGTTAATAGAATCGTTCAACTAGTAATCACAGCAATTTGCCGATGAAAAAAATATGCAAATTGAATGTTACTAAAAAAAAAAAATAAAAATAAAAAACAAAGTCCAAAATCCTAAAGATTTTCTACAAACACATTTAATTCTAAATGTTAAAAAGTGGACACTTAATTCAAAAAAATGTTTCTCATTAATTAAACTGTGTGTACAATTAAGGTTCATGTGTAAATTGTTACTATAGAAACAATAATGCACTTTCAAGGATAATATAATAATAATAAATAAATAATCAAATCCTGCGATTTGCCTTACAGCTGTTGAAAAGGAATCAACAGCTGGCCCCGTTAATAAGGCGCATCACCTGTTCTCGAGCTGCCATACACAGTGTGTACGGGTTCACTGATGAGCAGTGGTGAAGCAAAACCCCTGACACTGACTCGTGCTCTTTTTCCAAACGGAATGGTTCGTTCCAGTGGCCCCCACATTTTTCATCTTTGTGGCCTGATCCATTGGCCATGGTAAACATGATTGTGACGTCCAGTGCATAGTCGTTCTTGTTCTCTATATCCCACACGAACACACCAACCGGAAAACTTGAATCCTGTGATTGTAGATATCAAGCAGAGCAGGAACAATGTTTATAACATAAATGTTTATAAAAGGATCCGTCAGGGGAAGGACATTTGAAAGTTTGTGTAGATGAGAGTAAATGTTCAACAAATGTAATTGTACAGAACACAACCGTTGTACTTTAATCCTGATACAAAAGTTAAAATTTTACGACGTTTAAATACTACATTGAAAAGCCTTTTTTTTTTACTGGTAACTGATGGACAAACTGTATGGGCTTTATAAGGAACTAAAGCATAAGACTTGTTAATCATGGATTTCGGTGTAGTGCACTGTTCAATCAATCACCTTGTAGTTGTGCGGAATGACAGGTGACACCTGCCTGCACGTGAGCGTGACGTTCTGGCCAGGCAGCTGGTAGACGGTCCATGCTCGAGGATAGAGCGCATGGTAGAATGCAAACGCACCGCAGTAACCCCAGTTCCAGTCCTGTAGTGTGTGAGGATGATCGGTGGACAACACTTGCTGATAGATTGTTTGACCTTCCTTACGTAGGCATACTGTGAACTGTGAGCAAGGAAGAGAATTGCAATGTAATAAACACCTCCACAAGCACCTAGCACACATTTGTTACAGGTAAAAACATGGATTATATTTCCATATTTCCATACACTTTCATTGGAATAGATTTGGGAAGGAGGAAAGAGTCAAGTTCTTTTGACTGATCGCCTATAATGTAATGGTCGCCTATAGAAACCTATAATGAAATTTTTCTATTCTGATATGAATGTTTTCCTCCAGGATCACCCTGCTTCCATCCAGACTACAGGAGGATTTTCTGAACGGTTTGTTGAAGACTGTAAATTAGATGCTATGGCTGCAGTCACCAAATATCAATCCCGGTGAAAATACATGGACTTTGGAAGTACAAGATGGACATCATCTCCACTATCATCAAAACACCAACTGCGGGAGTATTTGTGTTCCAGAGATTTGTAGAATGCGTGTCAAAGTGTATTAAAGAGGTCATGGAGGCTCAGGGTGACCCAACACCTTATATTTCATAGATTTCCATTCATCACCCATACATAACTAGAGTCATCCACTCCACCTGGTCAGCAATGACTGTTTTGTAGTCGTACATTCCCGGGTTAAGCTGCCACCTACAGAACTCCCCCTTCCAACCACGTGTAATGCTTCCTCCACCAATTCCACCCAGGGGGGCACCTATACACAAGAAGGATCATTATAATTATTCAGATTATTCAAGCAGCATTTTTATTTTCTTTGCCAGAGGTCTGTACAACACTGAGCACTTACCATAAATCTGCCTCAGAGGCAAAGCGTTGAATATATCTATAAAGGGTGCTTTCTTCTCAATCTGGGTTCTCTGGTACCACCATTTTAAATACCTGCAAATACAAATCGAATAGCTTTAAGAAGAATTTTTAAAACACTCTCCTTTCAAAACAGGAATCATATTTACCAATGTTTCTATCAGACTAAATGAGACTCGATGAGGTGCTCGAAAAAAGGCTTTGTACCACTTTCACTTTTTTAATTTTTTATTCCTGGCTTTTCCACTATGGTTTATTGCTGAAAGTTGCAAGAAATTTATTTAGATATTTTTGCAAGTCTGTTTTTAATAAATAGTTTATAACTCAAAATATCACATGCACAGACGGTCATAACATAATAGAAAGTACTTAATAACAAGTGAATTCTTCCAGCTGATTGAAACACTTCTTGTATTAGCTGATTATACACAAGTGTAGTGATGCAGGGGTATTTCAGCTCATTCTTTTATACAAAGCAGATCTTTTTTTATAGCCTGTGTGATACCAGATACATGCTACTGGTGCATATCCAAAAAAAACTTTCTAAAGCTGCCAGATTTTGTGGGTTTTTGAACACAAGGTACTAATTTAGCAGCCTTAAAAGCTTGACACAATATGTCTTAACACTACTAAATCAAATGTTGACTAAATTATTTCATAATTTAAAAATACACATCTTGACTATATTTATAAAATGTCAAATTGGCGTTTTTTGGTATTATATTAAAGTGTGTGAGAGATGATTGTTGGGTAATTGATATTTTTTATTTTTAATGGAAGATGTAAAATGCAGTTAGTGTCATGCCAGTACAATCTGCATCTAATATTATATACATCATTCAAGTCTAATTTGTACTGTATATATCATAACTACAATGATCTCTCATTAATAGCATTAAAATTATGAGTAAAACTCGTTTCCTGTTTTGCATTACGCAAACACACATTTTATTATTTCATTGGTGAGTATATTTAGATATTGTTTTATTAGTATGTTTTGATAATGAACAAGAAGAACAGCAACTGCCTCAAGGTCACTCTGTGTCTAAGCCCTAAATGAAGCCAGGGAATAGCATTCGTTTCTGAGAAATTCAAACAGGTTCCTATGTTTGAGTTCTCTGTTGTTGTTGTTGTTTAACTTGCGTCACATTTTCAAGTTAGGCGTTTTTGTTTTAAAAGCACATGCAGATATCCTGGATTTCCAATAAAGAATTTCCTATTAAAAACAGACTTCATTTCTCTCTCTCTCCTCCGCCCCTTTTTTTGGTTTCATTTTTTTTTTTATTAATTTGTAATTGTTTCCCTCATGTTTTGATTTGCACTTTGCCTTTCCATGGTCGCCTTCTCATTAACAATACAATGTTGTTATTTTGTTATTAATATGCTTGAGTGCATGCTGTGTGTGCTGACTGATCGGCTCTGTTGTTGTTTTATTTAAGTTTTAACAAGAAATTAATAAAAAATTATAATAATAATAAAAAAAAAAAAAAAAAAACTTAATTGGTGCTTCAAGCCTGGAAAGAGCAAAGCAACACAAAACTGTTCTACTCTTTTCTGCATGACTGAGAGTATTGATATGGTCTGCAGTCTCCACCAAAAGAGTAATGAGCGCATTTCAGATTCAAAATCAGAATCAGGTTTATTGGCCAAGTGTGTTGACACGCACAAGGAATTTGGTTCCAGCCGTTAGTGACTCTCAAATGTCCAGACATAAAAACCACTACACATTTAGCTTGGACTATACAAGTCAAAACAGACAAGTCAAGACAAAACAGACAATGTGGGACAATACAGTATGAGTATTCACCAGAAACATTAACTTTTGTTCATCTGTACATAGGACATTGTTCCAGGAATGCTGAACATCCACATTTGCAACAATATGCAGTCGGATCAAGAGCGCCCCCTGCATCGGCAGGTCTTTTGTTCAATATTTAGGCTCTATATCTTCATTTCTCACTCTGTGTCCCCTCGGTTCCTTTCTACTGTTTTGCTGCCTTTTATAAATGCATGCACAGCTGTTTGTGGGACTGTAGCACGCAGCATGAGAGTTTGTCTTTCAGACAAACATAAAGGAACAGTGTTGACTCGTACAAAGCTGGGGAATGTCTGTCTGGATACATAATTGGTCTTTTTCATAGAATAACAACCACTCAATTCCTTGTCTTAGTTCGCCAACATGATCATTACTAAGTGTTTCAGTGTTTCACCATTAAATCAAAACTACAAGTGTAGCAAAGTGAGACAGTTATTATACATTGCAGTACATCAGTACACATCTGTGCGGTTTATGCACATTAGTCACCTGGCAATGAGCCAAAAACTGTGTACCTGAAAGATGAACAAATGTGAAAACTTAATACATGAGCAGAAGCTCTACCTCTGCTTTATCTCCATTACACTGAAATGATATAAGAGTAGGGCTGCTGCTATCGATTATATTATTAAGTGAGTATTCTAACGACTATTTCATCGAGTAACCGGATAAGAAGTACTTTAATAAAGATAAAGAGTAATACTAATTGAGAGAGAAAATGAGACAGGCCTCTTAAAATAAACAAGTAATTCGTTTGTCTTTTTTAGAAAAATGTACTTATTTTTTGCTGAAATCGCATAAAAGAATATCTGAAAACTAAACCCATTTAGTGCATTTGATGGCCATATTACACGAAAATACAAATACAGTTGCGTTCAAGTCCCTCTGCAGTGGCTGCTTAGAGTAAGTTATTGGAAAATATTTGTTTAATGAAACTTCTTATTCTCCCTCATGTATTTATTTATTAAATCTCGCACATTATCATGATGTGGTTTTCTTGTCTGCTTGCAGATTTCCACAAACTAAATCTGTGTTTTAATCGCCGGCTTTAAAAACGTGCTCCACTACCTGTTCTACATGGCCACTGCCCAAAGACTTTTTGAACGCACTGTATATAAATAAAAATATTAAAATCAATTTCAAATTACTTTAAAAATGCCAACCGCACTTTCTCGCGTTTTATTTGGCCTGAATCTTCTTCTCGGCCCTCGCTGTTTTCTCCCTCGTTCCTCCATGTTTTCATTCTGCAGCATCTTCTGTGTTCCCTGTCCAGAGCGCTGCAGAGATTAGCGGGTGGTGCGTCAGTAATAATGCTCCGTGGGAAACGTGGTGTTTAGTTAAATGGACTAAATGAAGCATTTGAAAAATTAAGTTGCCTCGATGAATTTTTGTAATCGAATTAATTGAGGAATCATTACACCCCGAGTACAGACCCTACCATGCGTTGCAAGACACTTAAATCCCAGTTCTATCATTAACACAGACTTGCAGTATTATGATAGCTGTGGATCAATGATTAACTGTAACTGCCATGGACCTCACCCATACATTACACAAAAACAATTCCAGGATTGTATTCATTCATGACAGCAATATTTTATGTTGTAGCTGTTAGTTTTCTATATGTATTTCACAATTAAATTTTTTTTTCTCCCCAAACTCATTTCAAAACGTATTTTCAGAAATTCTGAATAAAGTTGTGCATTCACATTTGTGCATTAAAATTTCTAATGGTATGAATCTAACGCTGTAGTGTATTTACTCGACTGAACTACAAATGCTATGGATTATGTAGTTATGTCTGGGTCAACATGGGTCATGTTATAGAGAGCACCTGTATCATAATGGATAAATCTGGGCTTCAATGCCTGTGACGATTTAGAGTCATATAGTACATTTTCATAAGAAGGTTATTTAGATTAGAAAAAGCCCATTGGTCTTTGATCACTGATCTAGACTACAGAGTAAAAGGCATTCACATCAGATATCCAGATAAGCAATAATGAACATGTAGTAATGCACGTTTACTGTTTACTACCAGCAGCAGTGAAAATAAAAATCCACGGGAATAATTTGTATACTCGGTTTTGTCAACACGGTATTCAGCGACATCCGATTTATTTGAAATCTTTGAATCTAAGGGCTATAAATGTGGTTTATTATACTGACCCGTGTACATTAAATTGTGAATTGTGTAAAGGTTTAAGCTGGAGACATATTCCAGGCTTTTGGTTTACAAACACACATCACAGTTTAGGTTCACCTATAGGATGCCATGGTCTCCTATACCGGCAAGGGTGCGGCTCGGCAATTCATCAAGCTCGTTCACCAGAGGGTGTGTGCAGGTGCAGGAGCAGCGAATGCATTAGGTAAAAGCATCATGAAGCAGGTCAAAACGAAAGGGTCACAATTCTCTTGAACAAACACAAGGTACAAGCCCATGAGCAGAAACCTTAAAGGTAACTGATGACTTCTGAAATAAGGAGTGGTGGCTAGAAAGCCATGTTGCACAATATATCTATTATAAAGCCATGAAACATTTAACCTACCCAACTGGTCAGATCGCTTTGTTGTAAATGCAAAGCTTTGTTGTCATGATGCACAATTCCATCCTAATAAGATGCTGATTTTAAATAACAATCATTTACTTGTGAATGCGACCCAAACTAAAGCCATGAAACATTTCTCATATATATATTTTTTTTGTTTTTTTGTTTTTTTGTTTGTTTTTTGTTTGCTTGCTCAGTGGTTAGGGTGATGGACTTTGGATCCAAAGTGAGTTCAAGCTGCAATAAAAATGTTTAAAGGAGGGTCTGCCAAACACCATAGAGGTAAATAATCAGTTCTTCACCAACATTTTTTCTTCTAAACACCCCTTGTGCAGAAATTCAACATAGAATTGTTTTGCGGGTGATTTTTATAACTTTTATACATTTTTATATTCCCTTTATTGTGTATCTTTTATCTGTGAGAGGTGATCACAGTGTAGCTTTATTCAGAAAGAGAATGAACAGTAAAGAGTGGTCATTTGTAAAGGTAAACTTCATTCATATTAACATGCACCAAAGTTAAGAGATTTGTAGCTGTACGAACAGAAAAAGGAAGCAAGAAGATCTTTGTTTTGCTTCTTTATGATTGTTTTGGTTGTTATATTGTGAGAAAAGTTTGTGTGTGCAGAATCTGTGCTTTCCAAAAACCAATTCATAGCAACCTACAATAAAACAGGATGATGGGTGTGACTTGATGAGGTTGTGGTTTGAATATTTTATAGAAATGTGTACCTGAAGCCCAGGCCGATGTGCTGCATGATGTGGGATAAGGACACGTCTTTAGCCTGGAAGGGTTTTCTTTTCTCCTTGAACTCGTGCGCCAGGCAGATCCTCCAGCCATCCTTAGGCACTCCGAATCCGGTTTCAGTGCCTTCATACTGGGCCATGAGCGCGGATAACGACCTGCTGTCATTTAGGTCCATGTTGGTGTCCTGGTGTGTGCACTTCAAACCTACACTATAATGATCAGCTGCTGATTTCTTTTCTTCACCAGCAGGATGTGAAGCTCCACCTCCAGCTGAACAGTGTGTCCCAACAGACAAAATGTCAAAGTCGGTCAGAGGCACAGTTTACTAAATGCATGAACGTGTAGTCATGGTGGGATTCATGCTCCTCGGCTGGGATGATGCTGCTCTTTCTCTGACCTGGACACAGGATGCGATGGAGAATTTGTTGGCAGCTCGACGCCATCCATCCATGCAGCCATCCGGGTTTTGCATCCGTTTCACCACTTTTGTTCCTGCGTCTTCATTAAACAAACAAACAACGACGCCACGTTTACACGTATCCCCGTCTGTAAACTGTCACTCTTTTGTGTTATTTAAATAAATCACACATTAAATAAATCACATTCCGACCAGGGACTGCACCATTAATCAATCCTTCTCCATACACTGTGAATTCATCTCGCCTGAATTCATTCGTGCAGTTTGAGACTGTACCATCACGCACACACGCTGAGGGGGAGTTCCACAAAACAAACCATTATTTCCTGAAACATAAACAACCCAATAAATATTTCTGCACATGTAATTCATTTCAATTTCTAAAAAGTTAACACACGACAACAAATCTCAACATGGAACTACAAGTGAGCAATAAACATTACTGTATTCCTAAACCAGATTTCCCCCATCGCCGTCTTTTAGTCGATTCTTATCTGGTCACTCGTCGCCACGGAGCTCTCCAAAATGGCCGAACAAAATATATACCGGAGTTTGGGTCGTTCGAGTAAACCTTGTTTATTTAAAGTCTGCTAATATATTCCTTTACAAAACGTAGATTATATCAACTAATCAAGTAGTGGTGTAAGGATGATGTATTTCTACACGTAACAGTTTGTCTGATGTAGGGTAAACCCGGGAAAGCGTCATAGTCGGCCATCTCAATTTGTGGAGGTTTTGTTTTGCTTATGACGCAGGGTAGAGCGTCTCTGCCGCTTTCGGTTCAGTCGTTTAAAAAAGATTTTTTTTTGCCGATTTGGTCATCACACACTTTCATCAAGGTATAAGTGATTGTATATGTTATATTCACTAGCCTAAACTTAAACCATCAATATTATTATATGTCGGTTCGATGGCCTAAATGGGCAGATGGTAACAGTTCCCTATCTGATAGAAATTGTCTCTTTAAAATGATTTCTTTTTGGTCACGTGGCTTTATGTTGTGAAAATGCTTTAAGTGTGGGATTTACTCGGTCTTGGTGTATGCAGCGTTGGGATGACCTCATTAGTTCTCCTGATAAATTATTCAAATATTCTTTATTTATATCAGTTGTGCAGTATTGGTGATCTTTTGGTGCTACTTTTCACTGTTAGATGATTGAGGTGGTGGCCTCCATGGCCCGGGGGCCTGTGTTTCTGGCTGGGGAAGTGCTGGAGTGCCTCATCACCTTCACCAATCCAATGTCCCATCTTTCCACTAGTGCAAGCAGGTAAAGAAGTCTTTGTAGCCCAATTAAGTAGCAACCAACACTATCTGTACATCATGATCATGCAGGATGTCTTCTCACTTTGTACATTTTTATTCATAGGAAGTTAGGATCCCAAATATTGCAATAAAAATTGCAGTGCTTTGGATCAAATAATCAACTTTCACTCTCCAACTGTAGTGTGAACTTTCAGGGTTTTACTGGTTATTGTTACTATAGTTTGCTCTACATCCTACCTGCACTATATATAATATCATCTTGTTTTATTTTTAGTGAGATGCTTGCATGGGCTAGTGCTCAGATCCACTGCCAGTTCCATGCTAGTGAGAGCCGTGTGGCTTTGCCCACTCAGGGCACCAAGCAAGACGTGCAGGCAGAGAATGACACTGTGCTCATCCCCAGCAGAGGTGAGACCCACACCAAGCACTTGTTTCCAGATCTTCTGGGCTAAATATAAGACAGACTATTGCACTGTAACACACTAATAAACACTTACAGAAAGGTGTTTGTGTAAGCTGCTACAGTGTATATGTATGTGTGTGTATATATAAAGAATGTGCAAAGGTTTTAGAAAAAACAGGTGTAAAGTAAGAATGCTTTTAAAATAAGTGTTTAATAATTGATCTAAATGTAATTATTTTTTTTTATTTGTATAGCGCTTTTAACAATAAACATTGTGCCAAAGCAGCTTTACACAGGTAATGTGTTGATAAAAATGAATAAGATGTTCATTATAAGTGTAAGTTTGTCCCTGATGAGCAAGCTGGTGGCGACTGTGGCAAGGAAAAACTCCCCGAGATGGCATAAGGAAAAAAATGGCATAAGGAAAAAACCTTCAGTAGAACCAGACTAAAGAGGGAACCCGTCCTCATCTGGGTTGCACCGAATGTCCATTTATTGCAGATATACGATGTTGTGAGGTACAGTGATGGTGATCAGAAGCAAACTGTAGTCCTGAGTCAGTGTAGCAGACTTTATATTAACTACAGTCCAAATTCATCCTCAAACTCCCGTTCATACTCTGGAATTTCATGGACCCACCCAAGGCGTTGATGAGAAACCGTCCCAGCTGCACAGAGTGGCCTCCAGTCAAAGAGAACACTATCCAGATGGACGAAGTGGGCAGATCAGGGGAGGGGGGAGGGGAGAGGGGCAGGAACAGTGGTCACTGGAACCTCAGGAGCATGTTTAACGAGAGAGAGAGAGAGAGTAGAGGGTGACAGGATAAGAAGGATATGGATTATGTGTCCTAATTGTTGTATAAAAGTTAATGTCACTGTGCAGTTGGGACTCTGGCAAGATTTGCTATGGCAGGAGAGAAAAAGGAGAACCAGAAGTTAACACCGACATGAGGGATCTCTGGCATAAGAGATGCAGCCACACCACCGTCAACAAACCTGAGTGAACGTGTGAGAGTGACGACAGCATACAAATATCCCATTTCACCGAACACTTTATAGCCATGTTCCCTCCAGATCTGCTCCTTTACCTAAAAAAAAA
This sequence comes from Silurus meridionalis, assembly GCF_014805685.1. Taxonomy (NCBI): domain Eukaryota; kingdom Metazoa; phylum Chordata; class Actinopteri; order Siluriformes; family Siluridae; genus Silurus; species Silurus meridionalis. The sequence goes on along the minus strand of NC_060889.1, from coordinate 22,709,084 downwards.
TCTACTGATAAAAGGCTTGACTAAATAAATAAGTTTTCAACCTCGACTTGAACACTGAGACTGTGTCTGAGTCCCGAACACTGATTGGAAGGCTGTTCCATAACTGTGGGGCTTTATAAGAGAAAGATCTGCCCCCTGCTGTAGTCTTGATTATTTAAGGGTACCAACAAATAGCCTGCACCTTTTGATCTACGTAGGCATGGAGGATCATACTGGTACAGAAGTTCACTCAGATACTGCCCCGTGAGACCGTTAAGTGCTTTATACGTCAGTAGTAGTATTTTATAATCAATGCAAAATTTAATTGGGCGCCAGTGTAGACTGATTAAAACAGGGGTGATGTGGTCATATTATCTAGGACTCTTGCTGCTGCATTCTGAACTAACTGAAGCTTATTTATGCACTTACTCCAACACCCAGACAGTAAAGCGTTACAGTAGTCTAATCTAGATGTAAGAAAAAAAATGCATGAACTAGTTTTTCTGCATCCTGTAACATCATATTTCTAATTTTAGCAATATTTCTACGATGAAAGAAGGCGATCCTGGTAACATTATTCTCGTGCGCCTCAAAGGAAAGACTAGGGTCAATAATCACACCAAGGTCTTTGACTGCTGTACACACTGAGATAGAAACAGAATAAAAGAGATGCTACGTAGTCAGAAAGTTTACTTCTAGCTGCATGTGGTCCTAGTAAAAGTACTTCCGTCTTATCTAAGTTGAGCAGAAGGAAGTTCTTAAGCATCCACTGTCTAACGTCCTTTACACACTCCTCAACATTGTTAAGCTGATCTCTCTCATCCGGCTTTTCTGAAATATGCTGATCTAGCCAAACTAAGAAATTTCTATATTTCAGGAGGCTCTCCTTCCATGCTATTTGCAATACTGTCAATTTGGTTTGACACCATTTACGTGCTAATTTCAATGTAGTCAAGTCAAGTCAAGAGGCTTTTATTGTCATTTCTACTATACACAGTGGTACACAGTACACAGTAAAAATGAGACAACGTTTCTCCAGAACCCTGGTGCTACACTAAACAACAAACAACAAAACAACATTAAGCTAAAACACAAGTTACATAAAGTGCATCGAGTGCAACCTGGTGCAAACAGTGCAGACAGACAGTGCAGACAGACGACACAAGACACAAAACCCTATATAGCGCCGACCAGTAAACCTACTGTATACTAGATTATACAGTACTGTACAAGAAAACTGTAAAAAACTATACAAAAATCTAAACTATATCCCAGAAGTGAGTGTAAACAGTGTAGTGCAAAAAAAATACAGCAGCAGTCGAAGGTGCAAAAACAGCATGTAAACAGTATAATACAATGAAAATCCTAAATGTGCAAGAACAGCAGTTCTAGTCTGTTTGAAGGTGTGCGTATGATCCTTTCCTACATCAAAAGTAATCCAAATCAATCAATATTTGGTGTGACCACTCTTTGTCTGCAAAATATCTTGAATTCTTCTAGGTAAGCTTACACAGTTTTTAAGGGAATTCTGAAGCAATTAGGTTGTTCCCAAACATCTTGGAGAACTAACCCCTTCTGTGCACGAAGGCTGCCTCAAATCTTTCTGTTTCTTTATCCCACACAGATTTGATGATGTTGAGATCAGGACTCTATGTGGGCCAAAGATAGTATTTCTAGGAATCCTTGTTCTTCTCTACACTGGAGATAGTTCCTAATGACTTTGGCTGTATTTCTGGTTTCGTCGTCCCAATTTTGGGGGCTAAATAGACACCTCGTTGATAGTATTGCATAATAGATAAGTATTTTGCAGAAATGCAGCCCCAAACTGGCTGGAAACCTCCACTATTTTTCACTGTTACTCTGAGAAACTCATTATTCTAATGCTCTCCAGGCCTTTGACAAACAGCTTACCTTCTGCTACAGCCAAATATTTACAATTGTGACAATTGACTCCTCAGTCCAGGTCACATGCATCACAGTTCCTACATTTTTGTGCATAGCTGAGTCAATTAGTCTTGCTTCCATGTTAGGGTTATTGCTTTTTGGCCTTAATTTCATGAAGACCACTGCTGGCCAGATTTCTTTATACGGTAAATAGGCGTATCTTGGTTCCAATGGTTTTTGCCAGTTCTTTGCTAATGTCACAGCTGGACATCTTTCAATGTTATAGGGAAGTAAGCATGATTTGTCTTTTTCATCCACTACTTTGTTTAAATGGTTGACCACTGTGTCTGCAGTCTTCAACATTGCCCGTTTGACGTTTTATTTGTCACATGCAGCTGGTAGGAAGCTGTAATGAAATAAGATTCAGCCACTTTGAAGATGTGCATCATAATAAATAGACTATAGATTTACTGTTTAATGCATATCTGTACTAAGGAAGACTGTAAGACAACATACACAAGAGCATACCAAAAATACACATACGGAAAAATATATATGTAGCTTTGAGAGTTTATGCATACACACTAAAGTGCCCAGTGCATATGCAAATATGCCGTGCCACACTTGTGAGCCAGTGGTGACAGTGTCTGGAGTTTGTACCATCTTGCTAGAATTTATTAAATCTAATACATAAAAGCAATAAAAATCTATCAAGATCAAATATTGCTCAGGCACATCAAAATAAGTATTAGTTATCTAACGCTCATTCACACCTGCTCTGTTGTCTGTTATATTGCACAATAACGGACCACATTAGCCAATAAAAGTGGCAGAGTACTGGCTTTAGTGAAATAACGGTTTAGAATCTACTCAACTTTATACAGTACAGAATTCTCAATTATATATAATTGAGAATTCTGTACTGTATAAAGTATATATATGTATATATGTGGTAAGGATTGTATGTGATTGAACTCTAGCGTTGTTTTCCTTTCTTGTGTGAAAACAATCATCTTTTGTTTCATCAAAGAATTCCCAGACATTTGCGATTTACTATTTAATAATAAAGCTCTATAATTTTTCAGATTTTTCGCGTCTCATTATTGTGGGATCAGAATGCAGTGTGATACAATCAGCTTTGGATGTGTTCCACTTTGTTTTACAATCCTTGTGTTGTTTTAGCTATTAAGCCATAATGTTTGTTTTTTCTTTTCTGCTTCACTAGGGGAGCGAGGCCAGTGCATGCTGGACACTCCTCCCAAGATCCTCTTCTGTGACCTGCGACTAGACCCTGGAGAGAGTAAAACCTGTAAGCAGCTATTTGCTTAAGTCGAATATTAGCTTGTCAAATCTTTAATGAATCATTTCACACTGTTACAAACCTGAGTGTTTGAGTAAATCATTAGCGCATAATCAAACATGCTGTCCTGTCCTCTTTTTCTCTTTTCTTCTCATATCTTTACTTTTCTCTTTACGTTTTTCTCGGTTACAGACACTTACAGCGAGCTCGTCCCCATGGACGGCCCTCCTAGTTTTCGCGGTCAAGCAGTGAAATACGTTTACAAACTGACAATTGGCTGTCAGAGGGTTAACTCTCCAATCAAGCTGCTGCGTGTCCCCTTCAGAGTGCTCGTACTGCATGGTAATATTCATTTTAATAAATAATGATTAACATGAGAATCATTAATGCCTTTCCACCTTTAGTCAACATTTTGTTCTAGTATAAGGTAGAACAGGAATAATAGGGGGTTATACACCAAATGTAATCTCCATTTACAGTCATTTAGCAGAACAAGCAAACAGTATTATTTGTTATAAATGAAAAACAATTCTAAAAAAAACCCTCATGGCTTAAGATAAGATCAGACATGAATAGTATTCTTTAAGTAGGAAATATCTGACTGGGTTTCTGTGCTTTTGTGTTTCAGGCATGCCTGAGCCTCCCTTCCTACAGGATGAGGAAGTGTCACCCACAAACCCTTTCCTGGAAGATGAAGAGGGGGGGAGAAGAGACACGAGACCACTGGAGCGAGCACTAGACATGCTGATGATCACAACCTCACGTCGTTGTCCACGTCAGTCACCTCAGTTATATTCATGCTTTTATGCGCATTTAATTTTCGGCAGTTCGTTTACACTGACATTCTCCTCACTCCTCTACAGATCTGTTCAATATCACTAACGTGCGAGGGAAAGTGGCCAAATTCTGTATCTTTAAGACTGTGTACAGACTAGGAGAGGACATCATTGGCACATTTACCTTTTCAGAGGGAGATATTCCATGTCTACAGGTACAGATCACATGGACATCGTAATTATTTTTAAAAAAGAAATTGTGTGGTATATAATAAAGCTTATTTTTATGGCGCGAATAACAACAAACTCGAGTTGTATTCGAGTCAGAACGGGTTTTGCATTTGGATATTGTAATTAAAGTGATTGCTAAGAAGATGACAAACCACAAATCAATGAATTTATTTAATACCTAAAAGTCCTGGACATAATAATTCTGCTGTTCACTTTATTTATAGCATTTATTGAGCTGTACTAATTAAACTTGGTGATACTGTTATGTTAGTGTCACACGTTGACATGTCAATTCAACTACCGTATTTTTCAGACTATAAGCCGCTACTTTTTTCCCACGTTTTAAACTCAGCGGCTTAAACATCCAAGCGGCTTATTTATGAATTTTTCCTGGGTTTTTCCCGGTTTTCACAAACAGACACTGTCTTTCGTTAAAGCCTGTGTAAAGTTCATTAGTTTCAGTGTAGACACCTGTGGCTTATATATGGGTGCGCTTTATAGTCCGGAAATTACGGTACATGGTGAAATACTTTATCTTGCCCAATTCATCCAGTTAAATCCCAGTTACCCTAATCCAGCTCAAAAAGACTAAGAAAATGTATTTTTTTGACACAAACAATTTATATATTTTCTTTCATGGCTAAATATCCAATAAGTGAACCCCATGCATTTACACCTTTTGGACATTTTAATGGTCCATACTGATTTGTGAGGTGTGTGTGTGTGTGTGTGTGTGTGTGTGTGTGTGTGTGTGTGGTCGTGTAGAACTTATGTCAGTTTTGCGTGTGTTCTCAGTACTCAGTGAGTCTGCAGAGTGAGGAAGAGGTCCATGAGCAGTTTCAGAGGCGACCGGCTCAGGCAGTCAGTGTCACAAGTCATGGACGGCATCTGGAGTCCTGCCTTCACACAGCCTCCAGCCACTTCTCCCTTCCGGTTCCTCTCAATGTAACACCCGGTTTCAGCACTGACATCGGTTAGTTCACCTTGTTCCGTTTATCAGTCCTCAACTGTTTTATGTTAAGTTGCTCAATCTGTACAATGGCCTGCTATGACGCTTACATGAAAACTGTGCTGTTTATTTTTGATCATCTTTATCATCAGCTGGTAGAACTAGCAAACTATGTCAAAAGATTTTAATTGAGCATTGAAACTATACCGTACCAGAGCTGATCATTGACTCTGTTGTTTGATTATTGAATGACTAATATTATTTAAAAATGTTTTTTGATCAGAGAAAAATGTTTAATTCTCCACCTCAATTTCATAACATCTCTACTAATCATGATAGCTGTCTATGTGGTGCTTTATAAGAGAGAGATTTGTTGTATCTTTTCAAATTTTAGACAAACATCTCTGGTTTATATTTTCAAAATTTTGGTATACAAATAAGCATCTAGAATCATATATCTTCTGTAATGATGTGATGAATATATGCACATGATCTAGTTCTATATAAGCCAATATTTTATGCATAATGCATTAACTAGTAACCTTTACTACTGATAAGAAGCTGTGTCTTGACATGCCTGTACATTTCTCTCCCTTTAGTAAACCTAAGATGGCGTCTACACTTTGAATTCGTTACAGCAAGAGAGCCAGTGGAGTTGCCTACCGTCCTTCAAAACCAATCAGAAGTCACTGTATGGACTGGGGCAGAGCAGGTGGATGTGGACACCTTCAGCTGGGACCTGCCAATCAAAGTGCTTCCCACCAATCCGGCACTGGCTTCGTATGTTTCACAGTTTACAGGGACGAATAGTATCAATATCTGAGTGTGTGTGTGTGTGTGTGTGTGTGTGTGTGTGTGTGTGTGTGTGTGTGTCTTCATTCTATGAGATCAGATCAAAAACCAGCAGCATCATGATTTTTGGTCTTTTATTTGTTTTTATCTTGTGTGTATACGTTGGTCTGATTTTAACACGACAGACATAAACATTGAACCTTCTTCTATATTTATTGTATTTCATCCTGGTGAGCACATGTATGTGGTTTTACATGAACTCACTAAATACATGCTCTATTTTTTTATATATCGTTGCTTTTCTGTTAAATGTGTATTTCTGACAGATTCTCTATTTAGAGTTATTAACAGTGTTTTGAACTCTTGGTAAATTAAAGAGTGGAATCATAAATGCATGCATTTTGTTTGGTTTTTTTTCTACAATAATTAACAGACATGGGGTTAGTTGTATATTTTATTTAGGTAAATACGAACAAAAAATACAAATGGAATACATATTATTAAAGGTGCAAAGCTGGATATTTACAATATGTTAAGTAATATATATCATGACCATGCTATATTGAGTAGATACATTTGTATTAAATCAATTTATTGAAGGATGCAGAAATACCACTCAAAAACAGCACTTATTCTTTAAGAAGAATTTTCAGGCTAATTGAGGATTTGTTTATTGTGGTTATTGTGTATATTGTTTGCCATTAATTTCAAATCTGTGCTTTAAATGGTTTTTCATTACATAGTGAGTCAAGGTATAAAACCAACACAGTTTATTCAAGCAGGGGGCAGAAATGAACCCCTGGACAATAGCAGCACATGACCAGAAGCAAATAATTGTGCAAATATTGTGTCATAATTACAGCTTCTATACGTGAAGCATGATGAAAGCTCAGCTAGACCAACACGGTACTGGTTTGCAGATGAATCAACTGCCTTGTGGACTTGCTAGTTGAAATCTGCTAGCTTCATGTTAATTTCTCCATGACTGGGGTCCACACTGTTGCCCTCACCCGGAATGCAGGGCAGGCGTGGGTCAGAGGTTAACACCAAGTTTACCTTGCAGGTGACCGATTCAACCTGCACCTGGCACCAAGGTGGGAAGTCCACGGGCTGCTGCACCCTGAGGATGAAATGGAGCTGAACTCAAAAAAAGATTTTGATGACAAGAAATTGCTGTCACTATAGAAGAATTACTGTAAAATTAGTATTATTAAGACAGAAAGGGATTACTGACGTTTCACAGCAGCCCACCCCAAAAGGGTGCAGACAGGTGCATTGTATGCACCCCTGTTCCATCCAGCTCTGTCCTAACGAGTATTGCTTTCCTTCATACTCACACAGAGCTGTAGGAACAGAAAGAACAAAGAAAAACATGCGTTTAGCATCCAAACAGATGCATTAAATAGATAGCAAAGGGTGTTAACCTTTGTCTTTATGGAAGCTAATATAAGACATAAGACTAATTAGTTGATGCTCTCAAGGATTGCAGTTTGTGGAAAGGTATTTGTAAGTCACTTGCACTTGATTTCAGTCACTGAATTCTCTGTACCTCTTCACCCTGCAATCTATAAGATTGTGAAAGTACTGTTTCCAGACACATCTACATCTGAGTCATAAAAAAAAAAAAATCTATCTCACCTTGAGAGTTGAAGTGGCATTCAGTTGGAGCTGTGGAACAAGTCGTCCACAGTGAAACCCCAATCAAGATGATCATCCACTGTCCTGCCATCTCTTCTCTTTCTGTCACTTGTTGGCTGAATCACTCCCTGTTTTCGTACCTCCATTTATACCCCCCACACTTATATGAGCTTGAGGTACAGCAGCAGTGGGAGGGGAAGCCATTGGGTTGAAGAGGAAAAAAAGCTGTGGCTTGGCACCATTCTGTCCGTTTCTCCAGCGATTTGCCATTCTCCGCTCCACTGGGCATGACCTTGAAAAACAAAATACTGACATACAAAATGACTGCGTGAAGGAAGGAGGGTGAGGTGAAACCAAGAGGAGAGGTGAGAAAGAAGGCAAGAGAGAAGAAAAAAAAAGTGATGGTCATTGACTACCCTGCTTATGCCCATCTTATACCATTACATCAACATAAATTAACACCTAATATACTTGTCACCTGGCTGGTCAAAGCACGGTGATTCAGTAGCTCTATATAATGCTCCTGGGGGTGGTCAACTTCACAGCAACAACATCAATCCACAAATGGTTGCCTCTGTCGCGATGGTTACTCACACACAAACATACATGGCTAACTCCATGGCTGGAGGATGCACTGACCCTCAACTGCTTCCTCAGTCTTAGATCATACTGATGATGTCATTGACATTGCTCCATTTTGCAGGCTAACATGTGTTTGGTCCGGCTGAATCTTTAGTGTTTGGGAGAAGGAAACCCATAAAGAAAGTAATAGACATTTATTGCACCTCAGCTGTAGGTGTGTGTCAGTGTGCATGCCTACATACATTTGTTCAAATGAAATGCTAGTGTATTAAATTGCAATGCTTATTCTATTGCTGTATTGTAGATATTAAGTGGTTAATATTTTGTTGTTATCTATTATATGTTAATATGAAGATCTTTCTCATGTCAAGCTACACACTGAATGCCACGGATGCGTTTCTTTCACAAAAGCAAATGCCTGTCTGTGCGTGATAAAAAGCTCTGACTAGGATGCAAAGAAGGTAATACTCTTTGAACCAGAACCAAACATTACATACTCACCCTCACATTAGCTCATCTCTCATCCCCTTTACAGAATTGCAATAAGAGAAATAATGTTTTTAAATGTCCCTCAGGCCCCACAATTCTGTTTGGAGAATTCAAGCCTCTGTTACTCCATGGTAGTTTGAGAGGTGTTGAAAGCTGTGTTGTGTCATGCATGTGGTGCTGCTACTCAATGGCTGAGACACACGCCACAGTTCGGGCAGAGTGACTCACTACTGCCTATCAGCATCTCTGAGGAACTCAAAAGCATCTAGTACCTTCTTGCGTGCACATTATAGAATTGTTTCCGAGGGATATAATAAATCTTTAGACCACTAAAACTAAAGAAGGCTTCAATGATCATGAATAAAGATATTTGCTGAGTTAACTGTAATGTAAATCAAGCACCATTTTACTGTTGTTCGCTAATAATATTAAGTTGTGCTGACACGTTTAATATTAATCATTATTAAAAGATCTGCCAAACCAATGTAGTTGCAGAAGCTTCTGGCAAGTCCACAGTTCTTATACCAGTGTATCCAGCCAATTCTTCTGTCCACCTTCTTGTCCTCAACAGAAGGTTTAGGTGTTTCTTAAATTCGACATGGAAAATATCAGTCCTGTTTTCATATTGGTAATTATGCTTACTTGCAATGATTTAATTAAATGTACTTTTATTTGTATAGGGTTTTTAACAGTGGGCATTAGTGGTGGGTGAAGTACACAAACGATGTACTTGTTACCATGGAGGTTGTAACTCAGTGGTTAAGGCATTGGACTTTGGAGTTCACTAGTTCAAATCCCACCACCACCAAACTGCCACTGCTGCCTTGAGCAAGGCCGTTAACTCTCCCCTACTCAGATGTAATACGCTCTGGATAATGGTATCTGCCAAATGCCATAAATGTAATTGAATTAAAGAGGAGATACAGTAGGTAAAATATCACTCCAATAAAAGGTGCTCCCTTTAAACTTTCTACATAAAATACTACAAAAGCCTTCAAATGCAATTTTTTTAGTATTATTTATTATGGCTATAATGTTCCTTTTAGCATTTTTATCACAAGACTTTTATTCAACTAAGTTTATGTGAAAAGACTCTAATGTTACTCTTAACACAACAATCCATAAATATACTGATATTAATGAGTCAAACACTGACTAATATCTATACAAATTATCAGGAGCACAAAACCTTCTTTTCAACTGCTTAAAAAGAAATTGTGCAAATAAGACCACAGGTGCTGCGGCAAGTTCGAGTCAGGAGTTTTCTTGCATCATTTATTCCTCTCTAAATATTCCGCTTGCTGCTGAACTGATGCTGAACTGTACAGTATGTTCGTGCTCAGTAGATACCACCAAGTTTTAATCAAAACAAGTTCAAAACATAACGTGCGCTCTACTCTGATTTGTGACTTACTGCCTGATCGACCATTTTTATTTTTTTTCACTCATAAATAAAAAAGAACAACTGATTTTGCAAAATGTATGTGAGTAAAAAGATATTTGACTATGAAATGTGAAGTTAAAGTAAAAGTTTTCCCAAATGGAAATACAGATACATGAAAAAGCTTATTTAATACAGTAACAAATTACATTTACATTTACAGTTCATTAGTGTCCACCACTGATACCTCCTGGCTCTATGCTTTGAAATACTTCTGTTCACATGCTGTGTGTCTACTTGTCTTGCGGTCCAATGCAAATCATCAGAGACAGTGCCCTAGAAAGTGCTTCAAAATAGATGTGTGCATTGGGATTAGAATGGGACTGCCATATAATTTGTAGGACTGCCAATTATGGTTTTACAGGCCCATTAAAGGTCATTTAGGCTTTGGAATTTTTTTGTAGTCTTCTTCACTGATCACTTTAGATACATTGTCTCAAACCTAAACCCTATGTTTAAATCAATTCAATTATTTCATATATATTAGATTATTTAGACCATGTTGAAGCAGGTCATTCAAAGCGTTAACAAATTACCTGCATTCATCTGCTGAATGTCTAACCACTGGACACTGATGCTTACACACACCTTGGCTTGACCCTGTAGTTGTTGTGTCTTGTCCAGTGGCCCTGGAATTTGAGTTTGTGTAAAGTAAAAAGGCTTCTACTGTGAGTGTGTGGAGCACACAGTAGGAGAGCAATGGGGCTTGTCCTCTTAAACAGCTCTTTAACACTGAGTGGAGTGTGTAATGGACTGAGGTGTTAGGCTGGTATGAAGACTGACTCATTCACCATATTATGTGCATAACTGCTGGCAAAACAGAGAAGAGAAGTTCCACAGCTGCAGTTTGGTCACCAGTGAGACTGAAACCAGGATGGTTTTAATGTGAATTAAATGAAAGAACACTGGATTTTATTTGCTGGTTTTATTGGCTTGCTCCTTGTTTTTACCCTGCAATGAAAGTACATGGTAATTATAATAATAAAAATAATGATGATAATGATGCTGTGTTTGCCTGTGTAAACACGACTGAGGTTTTCCACACTTATGAAGGAGAACATTTATTAAATAATTGCACATTCCTTTTTGGTTACACAATACAAATCCATCTCTTCAATTCATTTAACCAGTGCTTTAAAAAAAAAAAGAAAAAGAAAAAAGTTGATAGTATTAAACACTGATCAGTTTAATTAAATAAAGTTAATTAGATCTACTAATACCCAGAGAAATAAAGTTAAAGTTTCCTATAATATAATTTCCTATTAATATAGGAAACTATTCACTTATGATTTAAATCAGTAGTGTCCAATCTTACCCTCAAAAAAATAAATTTTACATAAATTCAATTTGAAATTTATTTGTTATTATTATACAATATAAATGTTGTTAATAAAACTGATATAAATACACTATATGGACTAAAGTATTGGGACACTTGATCTTCCATGCCCTATGTGTTTCTTCTCCAAACTGTTACCACAAAGCTGGAGGCACACAATTGTATAGAATGTCTGTGGATGCAGTATAATAAAAATTTCCAATCACTTGTACTTCAGTTCCAGCATTGCAATGACCATGTGCATAAAGCGAGCTCCATAAAGATATGGTTTGGAGAGGAAGATCTTGAGTGGCCTGCTGTAGATCTCTGATCACATCCCTACTGAACACCTTTGGGATCAACTGGAACACTGACTGTACCCCAGGCCTCCTCATCTTACCTACATCATTACCTGACTTCACTAACACCCTTGCGGCCGATGAACTCAACACACTCCAAAATCTAGTGGAACATCTTCCCAGAAGAGTGGAGGGAAATATAAGAGCAAATTGGGTAATGCAATATAGTGTATAATATGTGCAATTAATCCAACTACTTCTATAATTAAATAAATAGTGTGTAAAAGAATACAATAAAAATCACCAATAACATAAGGAACTAGCAACATCAAAAAATATAATTTTTTTCTATACTACTATATCTCTCAATCTACAGATTTATACTAATTTTAATACTTTTATAATATATAATATGTATTATATTACATGACGGATCCACTCAATGGTAAAGTGTTTACTATACTATTACGGAAACGCTGGATAAATTTGTCCCAATTAACCTTCCGTCCATGAACCAAGCAGGAAGCGACTGGGGGCTCTGCAGACAGAAGTAATAGTCACCGATGTGCCCGATTGCATAGTGCGACGGCCTCCGATGGAAAGATTGGTATCGATTGCTTATGCCTTGTTGCATGATTGTGTTGTGTTTTGTTCGGCATTATGGAGATACATAGAGAAATCCACTCTCAGACTTCTGTCACCGCAGTGATTAGTTGTTAATAAACCAGTTTGTTTGATTGTGTGCAGTGTGGGATTTTTATAGAAATAAATAGAGCAGTTTCTTCCTTTAAGGAGGAAGCCACCCTCAGTGCAGGGGGCTTTCTCAGACCAGGCCTGCTGCTTTCACACTTCTGTTCCTGTACATTCTTCACAGTGCTGCGTGTTTTAGTATTATTTTTATTTTTATATTTGTAGAAGTGGCTAGAGATGGACACGGACAAGTTTAATTATGTTTACAGTTGCGACCTGGATATAAATGTCCGACTGAAAATGTGAGTACTTTTTTTTTCTTAGTCATTGTTTTGATATCAGTGCAGTTTCACCCTGATATGATAGTAAAATAATTAACTACAGCATAAATTAAATATACATTTAACCTTGTTAAACCTTTTGTAAAGGTTTAACATCCCCATTCCTGTATTGATGCGATATTTCCTTTATGATTGTGTTGATTTACCTCTCTAAATAACGTGCATATTGTTACTGTTATACGTATGATTTTATTTAATTCTTTCATTTAATCACATAATGGAAATGGAGCTCAATTCACTGTAATGTAACATCAGTGTGAGCTTCATTTATCGATGCATATGGAGAAAACAATACCATTGGAATAAGCGGAAATGGTCATTTTCATTTTTATTTTATTTTAATAAAACACCCTGAAGACCAACAGACATTACAATAAAATAGGAATGAGAATGAAAAGTATTTATTCTCTTTTATGGTCCTTTACTGAATGACAGTGTGGTGTGGGTCGGTCAGGGCCCCTGGTCTGTGTGACTGCAGTGGTTGCAGCATGACAACCCACGTGACTGTCAGGTGAACAAACTCTTTGTGACTCTCCTCTGGAGGGTCTGTAAAATAAACACTTCAGCTCACCACCTTTTTTTTCTTTGCACCGACGTCATTCCAGCTTTCACGATCAGTCCTTGATCAAGGGTCATAAATTATTGTGATCACGAATAACGTCACGGTTCCGCCAAACGGTCTGATTGCGTGTTTTCATTGCGTTAGTCTGATCTCAGGGCGCCTGTAAATAATCATGCAAGAGGTATTAATCGCTCATGAGCGACCATTTAAGTCCAAGATGTAACGAGGAAAAGCCGCTCTGTCACTGCCCACTATCAATATTCTCGAGGTTGTTGAGAAGACAGATGGACAGATATGTCCTTTCCTTTTAGACAACACTACACCCAGTGGACCTGTAGTGATGTTTTTCACCACAGAAGGTCTGAAAGTTAGATTTTATTTCTTCACTACTGATTTTTTAATTATCTTTCACATTTCTCAGAATATCAAGTTCATCCAAACTGTTATTATTGTTATTGAGTATTAATGTTCCCTGTAATTCAGGGCAAAATGCCATCACATGCAGTGCAGTTGTCTTGATGAGCACCCTGACTATTATTAGCAGTATTTTCAAATACAGTTTTTAAATATCAACCAAAGCATCAAACGCACCAGGGCCCCAAACTAAACCCTAAACCAGTAACCGGTAAACCAGGGCCCCCAAACTAAATCCTAAACCAGTAAACCAGGGCCCCCAAACTAAATCCTGAACCAGTAAACCAGTAACTGGTAAATCAGGGCCCTCAAATAAATCCTAAACTAGTAAACCAGTGCCTCTAAACTAAATACTAAACCAGTAAACCAGTAACTGGTAAACCAGGGCCCCCAAACTAAATCCTAAACCAGTAAACCAGGGCCCCCAAATTAAATCCTAAACCTGTAACTGGTAAACCAGGGCCACCAAACTAAATCCTGCGTTAAATGAAATTTGAAATATGTTTTACTCATATCTGTATTTGATCATAAAGGTTGGCTTACAAACTTACATTTTAATTAGTTATTAATAGAGGTCCAAACTGATAAAAAAAATCCATACCGATAGTTTTTCCGGTATATATATATATATATATATATATATATATATATATATATATATATATATATATATATATATATATATAAAATGCTCTCCGTGCAGCGCGTCTTATCACGTAAAAATATATAATTTATTAATACATTTATTCATATTAATTTTATCTAGCACATTTTTATATTTCAATATGTAATAAATTTTTTTTTATAATGTTTTGCTCTATTTTACATGCAATTTTATGTTAAAATTTTTTTATCCGGTATCGGATAATTAACATAATAAGTTATTATTAACATTGCTTAAATATTGTTAGATTTACCTACCAACCATATGCATATGTAAGTAAATATTTTTATTTCAATAGCAATGAATGTGAGCTTATTCATTATAAAACTTTCTTTCGGCTTTTCATTGAATGTAATCTTGAAACTTAATGCTAATTTGTCAAAAGTAATGCTCATCATGCTGCTAATCTAGCATTAGAAGACAATAAATCCATTTAAAATCATAATAAAATCTCCACAGTAAAACTGGTAGTCAATCAGGCACGTATAATTTTCTGTTACAGACCGACCTGGATGCCCATTAAAGAAAGTAAATATTATGTGGACCTCACAGAAAAATGTTTTGGGGCTCCTGGTGGTAAACGTATCCTGGTCTGGGAAATAATGGTGAAAACTACTCTAAAAACATATATTTTTTTGCCCTTCACAGAGGTAGTTTGGAAGGCAAGCGGGAACAGAAAAGCTACAAGGCTCTGCTTGAAGACCCGATGCTGCGATTCTCCGGACTTTACCAGGAAAACTGCTCAGATCTGTATGTTACCTGCCAGGTGTTTGCAGAGGGGAAACCACTGGCGCTGCCCGTTCGTACGTCCTATAAAGCTTTCAGTACCCGCTGGAAGTGAGTATAATGAAAGTTCATTGGGATTCTGTATATCCTCAAAATAGTTTTGGAATTTTCCTGCTCTTATAAACGTAAACATTTTAAGTTTGTGTCGACTGTAAAAAATATTTTGTTGTATTTTGACCTTTCAATGCCGGGATTTTTTTTTCTGGAAAATGATGTATTGATAGAAAAGTGTTTCGTCTTTTAAAAAATCAGTTTAGAATCTCATTACATTGCTCTATCGCAAATCGGTTTTCTATGATGTTTTATAACACTTGTGTTAAACATTATAACCTGCTGATTTCACATGAACACGGGCTGTTTATTTGTAGTTGGAACGAGTGGTTAAGGTTGCCGGTGAAGTATCCTGACCTGCCCCAGAATGCTCAGGTAGCTCTGACTGTGTGGGATGTTTATGGGCCGGGACGAGCCACTCCTGTAGGGGGCACCACAGTCACCCTCTTTGGAAAATATGGGTGAGGGGCTTCTGAGTAGCTTCACTAGATCTGTGCAGTGGTTTTAACAATAGTGTATGCTCATTTACATTATCTTTCCATCCTGTTATTCCATGGGTTCTTTCTTTGTTACAGAATGTTCCGGCAGGGCATGCATGACTTAAAGGTGTGGCCAGGGGTGGAGGGTGATGGTTCGGAGTCTACATCAACACCGGGCAGGACCAGCAGCACTCTGGCTGAGGATCAAATGGGCAGGTTGGCTAAGGTGAGAAGAAGGATGCACTAAAATAATACAGAACAATGAGAACAATGAACAGCGAGATGGAGAAAAAAGTTTTCTAGTGTTATCAGCATGAAAGGAGGTGGTGAAGGAGGGTGAAAGTGTGTGTGTGTGTGTGTGTGTGGGGGGGTGGTTAAAGGATATTTTTAACTACTATCTGTTCCAGGGTCCTGATCTGGAGCTACTTAGTGATGTGAGTATAAAAGTGCAGGAATGATGAATGTGTTTGTCTGTAAATAAACTCTGTGTGGTTGAAAGAACGATTATTTGCTGCGTGTGTAAACAGGATGTGTTTGTTTTTTGTTTTTTTATTCTCTTCTAACTTCTCACACGGAGACAGACTGGCAAATTCATTTATCTTTTGTCAGTTAATCAACAGAAAAAACACTTGCTCATAGACCAAGTTGGTTTGGTGAAAACAGATTGTTTTCTTTCAGTACAGGGAAATGACTGAATTACTTTTTTTTTTTTAACAATAATTTGCAAATTCCTTCCCATTAGCTAGCTCTACCATATTTTAGCTACTAACTAGAGACAGATGAACGCTAGAATTAGTTTTCTCTGCTAATTATTAGTTTTTTTTTTTAAGGTCTCTAATTTCCTTCAATTTTTTGTGACTTAGTGACTTTTAGTGACTTTGTACTAAGTAACAGAGGAAAAGGGTAGGCCAAGGTCACATTGACATAAGGCTTTAGAGCTCTCTCAAAAAAATAATAATTCTAATAGAAAGAAGATAATAAGGGCTAACATTATTCTAGCTTTTTCAAGGTAAAATAACAAGGTTTAGGGGAAGGAAGAAGTTTGCGAGAAAAGTATATTGCAAGAAAAGTGCCACTGAACCTTTGAGCTTCCTCAGACTATTGAGTCCTGGATGCAATATGAAATTGAGCTAATATTTCATGCATAAATCCAAAATCTCCTCATCTGTTCATGTATTACTTCAATGGGAGTCATACAAAGAATTTAAGTTTTTCTACTTGCCGTGGTAACAAAAAAGTAGGCACTGCCCATTTCTGGTGGAAATGTACAGGGCAGTTCCAGATTAGGTACAACTCTAGGATCATCACCTGATTGATTGAAAAGGGCTACATGTGATATTACATCAGAATGTTACTTGGTAAAGAGATTTGAACCAGCTTTTTTAGAAACCGATGTTTCTTTGTTGTAAGGTCACCTAACCAAAATCTAATGTCAAACACTGATGTGAATTAATCTGCAGTTACTATACAATCGAGCATAACCTACTGGCTACATGGCTGTTGTGCACTTTAGTAATAGTGCAGTTCACTAACTGCCTAAACGTGAGTGATGGGAACATTTGTAATGTGTGATTACCTCATACTGACCATCCACTGTGTGTTTTACTTGTGAACATGTACACAACGCTACCTTTGGCTGACACGCTGATGTTTGGCTTGGTGTTAATGCACAGCAGTACATGGATCCCCTACGTTACTTACTTACTGTTTCATATTTACATACTCCATCGTCCTCTTTCTTGTCCTGTCTCTTTCTCTCTCTAGTTGACAAAGGCTCATCGTCAGGGCCACATGGTGAAGGTGGACTGGCTGGATCGGTTGACATTCAGAGAGATTGAGATGATCAATGAGGTAAGATGGGTGTCAGTCAAAAAACATAATTGCAGGATTAAGCTGAGTGATCATCCTGTTCATACACACCACATTCAGCTCTTTAGTGCGTTACCAGGTTTGAAGTCACACAATCTTTTGTCCTTGTCCTTGACTTCAAATGTAATCAGTCAGTGTTTAAAGTTTTCTTTTGCTTTGCATTGGAACTACAATGCAAATGTAGCTCACAGGTGATGGAAGTGTATATGTGTGGTGGTCTGGGATTACCTGCTGGATTGCTTTTCTTTTCTGCCAGGAATATACTAATATTTTACCAAAATCACATGGAAATATTTTAGGTTACTTAATAAGCTTGTTCTGAATGATATCCTTTGTGATGAGTAATTTCCCACTGAAAATGGTCATAGTGAACCTATTTTTTAATACAAAGTACGAATGTTTTATTAGATGAACATATTAGATGATAGATAAAGAATTTCTCCCTATTCACTTTTTAGGGTATATAGATTTTAAAATGCTATAACTCTTGCTTGATATACATTAAAAATTAGAAACATTTAATTTCAGGTAAATGTGTTGTTTTCATATTCTTATATATTATATAAGAGCATTTCAAGATAAATAGTTTTCTGAGGTTGACACTTCTTGAGATTTAAGAATCAAATGTTTGACACTGGACATATTTTTTCCTGATTAACTACTGTACATTTTATGAGTTTTTTTTTTCTTCATATATGGCATTTTGACCTTTGTATAGGAATTTTTAATTATATATTTTTATTTATTTAATTTTACCTTAGACCAGTTTAAACCAACCGACCATCCTATAATGTGTCATGAATTTCCAGAACACTTGATTGAGGTATTTGTTACTGTTGATGTAAAAGTCCATCTTCTCTACAGAGTGAGAAACGTAGTTCCAACTTCATGTACCTTATGGTGGAATTTCCCCGAGTCAAGAGTGGAGAGAAAGAATACAGCATCGTTTACTATGAAAAGGTATGTAGGCATCTGCCCAAAGACTTTGTGTGGATTTAATGGATTTGTGTATAGCCAGCATATCCAAACTACAATCTTAGTTGTCCATTTTGTAATGAACAATCTATTATGGTCTGGAATTGCATCCTGGTTATTTAACACAGTATTCTTCCTGGTTTGTGCAGGATGGAGATGAAGCTTCTACTCTATTAACCAGTTCAGACATTGTTAAAGTCCCTGATCCTCAAATGTGCATGGTGAGTGATGAATTGTGTAGAGCTTTATGACAAAAGTGTACCTAATATTGTTTTACATATCGGTTTCTGTACATCACAGTATCTATTGATGAACCATTCTATTATATTTTTCTAATCAGAATCCCAGACGGATCATTTTGTCAGGCCTATCTGATTAATACCTACACTGTTCTGTATTTTAGGAAAACCTGGTGGAGAGCAAACACCACAAACTGGCTCGAAGTCTGCGGAGTGGACCATCTGACCATGACCTGAAGCCCAATGCTGCCACTAGAGACCAGCTCAATGTGAGTGAGGCAGAGAGCTCTTGGAATAAGTGGGTGTATGGGTGTGAATAATGAGCGGGTCAGAGATTTTACTGCAGTGTTTGTGTGTTTGCAGATCATTGTCAGCTATCCTCCCACCAAGCAGCTGACCTCTGAGGAGCAAGACCTGGTGTGGAAGTTTAGATATTACCTCACCACTCAGGAAAAGGTGTGTTTGTGATGATCGTGTTTCCAAATGTTTTCTTCTCACGCTCATTTTGAACAGTTCATGCACGAAGGTACATTATTGTGAAACCTTCAATCCATAGGTTTACATATGTCTACTTCAGATGTTATAAATAAATCAATTACAGAAACATAAACAATTTATGTAATAATTATATATTAAACTGCACTCATCATGTCTTTTGTCTGTGCTGTTTCATAGGCCCTGACTAAGTTCCTGAAGTGTGTGAACTGGGCATTGCCACAGGAGGCAAAGCAGGCGCTGGAGCTGCTGGGGAAATGGAGACCTATGGATGTGGAGGACTCACTGGAGCTGCTCTCATCCCAATTCACCAACCCCACAGTCAGACGCTACGCTGTGGCTCGTCTACAGCAGGCTGATGATGAGGTGAACTTCTAATGATAGATGGATGCTGCATAGGATCAGTGCCGAGTATTTAAGAGCTTAAGTTTATGTTGCTTATATAATAATTTCATATTTATGTCCTGAAATCAAAATAGAATTGATGCGATTTGCTAAGATGCATTATTGCAATACTGTATTGTCATTTTGGATATGAGCTCATAAAAGTATGCAGCCATAAGTATCTCTGAAGTATTCTACACTGGTGTAGATAATTATATGTACTCACAGTTTTTAAAAAGGCACTGTTCTATTAAAATAATCTTTAATTTAGACATTTTATAGTGGCTGCTTGTTGAGGAGCACATGGCGGATTTCTTCTTTGAACAAATTTCCTCATGCTTGCTACTTTCTGTAAGAAGATTTTTTAGTATGCAAGCTGAAGCAATTTGTGTAAATCAACATTTGTATTGTATTTTGCAGATGGCAAAGTTGACAACTATGCTTAAAAAAATCCATATAAAATATAATACATTGTTTTGACAATTTTTGTTTAAAAAATACACAGATATTTTGTTTATTTTGAAGATATAAGCATCTAGAACAGGGGTCACCAACCTTTTTGAAACTGAGAGCTAATTCTTGGGTACCGATTAATGTGAAGTTTAATACACACTTCTGAAATAACAAATTTGCTCAATTTACACTTAATTATATGTTGTTATTATTAATAATTAATAATATTCATATATATCTAGTCATCTATATTTCAATATTGTCATTTTCAGATTCACACCAATGCAAGTGTGATTTAAAAAAGAATAGCAACAAAAAAAAATGAGATGCAGCTCACTGGTAAGTGGCGCTATGATGAGCTATTTTTAGAAAAGGCCCGCGGGCGACTCATGTGGTCCTTGCGGGTGACCTGGTTGGTCCATGTTGGTGACCATGTTGGTGACCCCTGATCTAGAATATATAATTAATACAATTTTGTATAATAATTAAATGTGTATATATATATATATATATATATATATATATATATATATATATTGTTGTAGTAGACAAATGCTATATAAAAAAAGAATGGTACAGAGAAATGCAGCAATTAACAGACCTGATTTAAAAAAAGAAAGAAAAAATATGCATTGGTGTACAAATGCATAATCATTCTCTCACGACAGAACAGATCCAGTGCAACTGTCCCGAACTTAGCAAACAAACAGTTTACACAGTAGCACTTCTTAAAACTGTACATTTTCCATAAGGATTATACAGTTTTTGCTCACCAGGCTGATGTTTCACTCTCATCCGAGACACCAGTGTTGTGTTTTTTTTGCGTACTTTAATGCCACACGAGCTCCGCATTGCATAACTTCCAGGTACAGTTTTCTTTGTTGCGTTTGATATAAAATGCTTCCATGTCTTGGATGACTTTTTTTCTGCTGCCGGTTGACCCCGTACCGTCCGGCATTTCCGCAAGTGTCTGTGTTATCTTGCCGTCACGCTGACCTGTAACTTGAGCAACCCAACGAATCAATAACGGCATTCATTGACAACAAATTCCAGTATCAATTTTATCGATTAGTTGTTGCAACTTTAATACACTATATTCATTCTCTTTGCATAGGATTTGTTGATGTACTTGCTGCAGCTGGTTCAGGCTCTGAAGTATGAGAACTTCAATGATATCCAGGGCGGTCTGGATCCTGGCAGTAAGCGGGACAGCCAGGGCCTCAGTGAGAGCACCATGCTTGGTGATTTGGACAGGTGAGTTACAAAACACAACATAAAGAAAAAAGTCATAGGTTTACATGTAAACTTCTTTTACATCCTGTACACTGGAGATACCCAAACTTTTTTCTATAAAGGGCAAAAATTCAAACTTGATAGAGGGTCAAAATGAAATTATACCAAATGGTATTATATTATAAGTTGCCATGATTCCCCTGATTTATTCATTTTCATTTTTTTTTTAAATACATAGAAAACATTACTCTGTAATCTGTTTATTCAGTTTGCAGTTTATTTTTAGTTTTGTAGTTCAATGTAACTTCTAGTACAATGATAAAGAAACAATCCCAGATAGATAGATAGATAGATAGATAGATAGATAGATAGATAGATAGATAGATAGATAGATAGATAGATAGATAGATAGATAGATAGATAGATAGATTTACTTAACAGGCGTAAGATTACAGAATAAATATATAGATATACAGTATATAAAGCAGAATAAAGATGCAGTGTGTACTGATACAGTGAGGGTGTGATGTGGTAGTGTAGTGTTTTGTATAAAAACACTGTAAACATTGCTGATGGCAGACTTGAAGTGAATTAAACTGTCATCCTGTACAATTACTGTCATCTGGTACAAAGTTCAATGCATAATACCAATATTCAAGCTTTAAGCAATACAGCCGTATGCTTGTGATATCAGAGACATGAAGCTGGTCCTATTTAAATGTAATAAATGATTTTTTTTTGTCAATTTCGGGTTGCAGCTGACAGAATATTTTGTAAGTGAGAGTCAGTTAGTTTGTGTTTAGTGTTGGTTTACAGAAAGTTTGCTGCTCTACAGATGTAGGTACTGACAAAGTTTTTGGGTCATAAAATATATAAAAAAAAGGTTAAGTGGTCAATTAGAAATGAAGACCTGTGTTACTGGCATCCCCAACCTTTTTTTTTCCTCTTCTCATATATGGCATGGTGGGCCAAATAAAAGGTTACCACAAGCCAACTTTGGTCACGGGTCCTAGTTTGGGCATCTCTGCTCTACACTCAACAGTGAGCTAGTTGTTGTTCAAGGTTTAAATGTCGAACATTTAATCTTCGGCAATATCAATGTAACGTGTGTACATGTTATTGCAAATGACATATAAAATACTGCTGCCTTTATGCAGGTGTGTCCCCTAATATATTTTTGATACTTTTCTGCTGTTGCACTTAAATCTTATAGATGAATATTAAAATGATATATTTTAACAAAGTGGAAAAGAATTTAAAGTGTCAGTTGATCTTGTGAAGTTAAAGTAGTGTTAACACAATGTTTTTTTAAATTAGCTCCCAGATAACCTCTGCTGCTATAGCACCCACCAGCACACAGAAGGGCAAAGATGGAGCCGATGGAGAAAATCTGGAGGTAAAAGAGCCTAGAATCCTAAAGTTTCTAAGGAGGAGGAGGTGGAGGAGAATGATGATGATGAAAGTTGTGATGGTGTGTAACCGTGTGTGTGCACATGTGTGTGTTCTGCAGCAAGACCTGTGTACCTTCCTTATATCGCGTGCCTGTAAGAATTCTACACTAGCCAATTACTTGTACTGGTGAGTATCCGTGCTTATAAGCGAATAATATATTGTAGTATATCCTGTAGTGCAAATGGTTAGTAGATTGTTTCTGTGTAACATAACTTAAACTAAACTTTGTATTTGTATGGTTAATTTATGCAGAACTGCTGTTGTTGAGCATTAACCAAAACAGTCCTACTGATCAGATTTGAGAATTCAACAGCAGAGCTGCAGTATAAATCACCATGTTTGTGTCCTGAACCATATAGAAACCAACAGCATGTTTATCCACTGAAGTAACCAGCAGTGCCAAAATGTCCTCACATTTGGCCAGCTAGCGGATGTTAATGTTTCTTAAGGGACTTGAAATGACCTTTTCCTGCAGGTATGTAATAGTGGAGTGTGAGGACCAGGACACACAGCAGAGAGACCCAAAGACTCACGACATGTACCTGAATGTAATGAGGCGATTCAGCCAAGCTTTACTCAAGGTAGAAGGACACAGAGTCTTTTTTTTTTTCCTTCACTTTTCCTGTTTTCACAATCTGTCCACACAGCAAAGCAATAACTAACACACATTCAACCATCAACATAATCTTCATACTGCTTCATACAGGGTTTTCTTTTTGTCAGAGATATCATATAACACATTGTAGCTCGTACGATATTTGAAAAACAACATGATACAGTGACAGGGAGGGAAAATGTGCCAGAACATGCAGATTCATCTGCAAGTACACCTTTCTTTCCAACTTCAAGCTACAGTTTATGTGTGAAATGTAACTACATTTTATTGTAAGTAGTACTTTTACAAGACCACGGATCAACAAACAACAAAAACATTAACAAGAGCATTAGATCTATAAACAACAGAGAAATAGAAGGGGGGAAAAACTACCCTTAAAAGACACGTATTCATCATTTAACCTTTTGATTGACGTAGGTATAAAATACTTTTTAAAACGATTAAACCTACACATTGGAAATTTGTAGTCTTTCAGAGCTTCCCTAAGAAAGAGGGCTGAAACGATTCTTGAGTAATTTGAATACAAAAAAATTATTGAGGCAAATTATTTGCCTCGATGCTTCGTTTAGTTAGACAGACGAATTACTCAAGGAATCGTCATGTACTGCATACAGAGTATGAATTGCTGCCTTCTGTAATTGACTCTGACCTGTTGGGTCTGAACAACATTTATAGACATTTATGGACAACAATATTAGGGACATTTATTAGATTCTGTACCCAAGTGTTGAAGTGCTTTAAAATAAGATCTTATTGTTAATAGAATATATTTAAACCAGTCCAAATAGCTGTGGACTCATTTTTTCCACTTGCAACTTTGTTTCTCGGAGCAGTTGTGACTGATAACACAAGTATGACTACCTTTATCCAGTTATTAATATTATGGAAATGAGCTAACTGTATTTTGTGAACACAGGTGACACAAGAGTCAACGTTCAAACAAAATGAGTGTATTTTATTTTATTATAGTAGCAGTAGTAGTAGTAGGTTTCATTTTACTGTTTATCTTCAGTTATTTTAACAGTATAAATACATTTGTAAAAAAAAAGGTACAGTTTTCTTTGTTGTGTTTAATATAAAATGCTCCCATGACTTGGGATGCACACTTTTTCCTTCTGCCGGTTGACCCTGTACTGTCCACCATTTTCCAAAGCGGCTGTGTTCTTTTACAGTCACACTAACACATAACTTCAGCAGTCCAACTAATTGAAAATGCCATTTTTTGACAACGAATTTCATTATAAATCTTTATAGATTTTAGCAATTAGTTGTTGCAGCTTTAGATAATATTAGATAATACTACAGGTGTTCAAACATAATATATGTTGTGGTTTAGTACAAGCATCAAGCTGACTAATATTAGCTTTAAATTATTATTAAAATATTGCTTTCACACAGCTCTTACTCTAGGCTTGTTTGAGGCACTGCACTTTTGGTAATTTTTTATTTATTTTTTTTTATAAAAAAAAGCAAGAGTTTTACTTTTAAAGCTTTGTGTGCCATAATTTAATGATGAATTTTGTTTTGAACAATGATGTGTATGCCATAATTAAAAATGATAAAAAAAAATATAGTCACATAACAGAACATTTTGGTTCTATCACTTATGCCTAGTTTGTTGCATTGATTATTTCCTCCAGACAAAATTACGGAATCACGTATAGATAAAACTTGAAATCGCCCTCTCTCTTCCTCTTTTGCTCCCTCTCTTCCTCACTCTCAGGGTGATAAGAATGTGAGAGTAATGCGCTCTCTGCTCGCCGCCCAGCAGACATTTGTAGATAGACTCGTGCAGCTCATGAAGGCAGTTCAGAGAGAGAGCGGCAATCGCAAGAAAAAGGTACACACCTATCTATACGTATCTCAGACACCTCACCTGGATTAATGGATTTTGGTCTATTATGTGGCACTTGATGTTTGTAAATTAGCCCAGTGATATGTTTGAATCTGGCCTACAGAGTTGTGTTTGTGTGTTTGAGACAGACTGAGAGGCTGCAGGCTTTGTTGGCTGATAATGAGAAGGTGAGTCTGTGTGAGATCGATCCCATCCCTCTCCCTCTGGAGCCCCAGGTGCGCATCAGAGGCATCGTACCAGACACTGCCACGCTATTCAAGGTATACCCTCTATAACAAACATGCATCCAGCCATTCTGCTTTGGTGTGATTCTGGGAAATAAATGAACATGGTACTTTCTTTCTGTATTTAGAGTGCTCTGATGCCAGCCAAGCTGATCTTTAAAACTGAAGATAATGAGCTTTATCCTGTGATCTTTAAACATGGAGATGACCTGCGACAAGATCAACTCATCTTACAAATCATCTCACTGATGGACAAGGTCTGATATACCTGATACACCCATAAGCACATATAGAATTTATTATATTGTAAATATGTTGCTTTATTGTGTACTGCTTTTTTTTAATCATGAAGTAATTAATTTAATTTAAGAAAATGCTTATAAGACACACAGTTGAGGGATATCTTTGCCTTGAATACATTTTTATATGTGCCTACAGAATGTAAAGCACTTAAACAATTATTTAAGCTAGCTAGAGTCATAATAGAAAACAATAAGAAATGCATATAAATGTATAGGAGGTGTTTCGCAAAAGTACACATATCCCTCACTCGAGTAGAAGTGCAGATACTCGTGTTTTTTTATATGACAGATAACAGATTGATGGACTGAAAACGCCACACAATGAGAAGAAAAAATATTGATCATGTCACCAAATAGATTAAAACGAAAGTAACGAGTCTGGTTTAAAAATGCAAGTAGAAAGAACAGATATTTGTGTAAAAAATGTCATGAGTGAAAGTGAAAAGTCATCAGTAAAAAAAAAGAAATCTACTCAAATACAGTAACCATGTATTTGTACTTTACCACCTCTGCTTGTGATCGGTATATTTTGAAAGAGAAATAAAGTGCTTATTTGTTGTTCATGCAAATTTTTTTATTTTATTTGACATATCTACAAACTAATGTCATATTAAAATGTTTTGGAAAGATTTGTTCTGTTCTCACATACTTTGAGGACTTGCTAATGACTGTAATCCCCTAATGCATGCTCTTAATGTGTTAGTGAACTACTTCCAGGTATCTTGTAGTCCTCCTGAGATATGTACATGCTGAGACATGTTGCCTCCTGCTACCACGCTACGTGATACAGTTGGCAAATATAATTTAATTAATGACAAAAAGCAAAGCAGATAATTTGCCTTGTAAAATATAATCAAAGATAATAATGGCAGATGGAATTAAATACATTTACATTTTACATTTACATTTGTGGCATTTAGCAGTATCCCCCCCAGTATCCCCCTAACACACAGACATTCTCATTCTGTAGACATTGTTTACACCATACCTCAAGCTTATCATTTTTCTCCACAGCTACTAAGGAAAGAAAATTTGGACTTAAAGCTGATGCCATATAAAGTGCTGGCCACCAGCACCAAACATGGTCAGTGCTAACACACATACACACACACACACACACACACACACACACACACACACACACACACACACACAGCTTCAGAGTTCAGTGTACATTCATGCATTCTCACCCCTGCTGTGATTGCGTTCTCAGGATTTATGCAGTTTGTACAATCGGTTCCTGTGGCAGAAGTTCTGGCAACTGAAGGCAATATTCAGGTTGGACACTCGGATACACTATGACTCATTCAGCGCAGTTTGTTATTGGACAGTGGCAGGTTTAGCTGTTTTGGCTTTAAAGTGCATTGGATTTGAAAGGAAACACAGAGCATGAGGTTTCACTTACTGAGGACAAGATTAATTCTAGAAATTCCCCTGCAGCGATCAGGAACTGAAAATGGGAGATTATTTAGGGTAGTAATTTTTTACAAAATATTATTTATATTGAAATACTGAAGTTCTATACGCTTTATTTTTACGGTTAAAATAAATGTAACATTGTGCACTATAACCTGATGATCATCTGACCATCACCAGAAAAAACACTACGAATCGATATAAAGCATCAATATATATAAGCAAAGTTGAAATATTCAGTCAGTTTGCTTTTTTTCTAAAATTGTACACTTTTTTGTTTTAACAAATTCTCTTAAAGCTACCTGAATATCTCTAATTTCACATGAAACTAACTGCATGTCACTCATTCGGGTGTGGGCGGAGTGATCTCATTTTGCGGAATGTCTGTGTGACCAGATTTACCTTATGCTTGTTGTCTTTTGTGAACCAATAGGATTATGTTGAGCAGAATCTGATAAAACATGATACCTTGGCTGGAAACATGTGTATTACAGCAGAATTGTGAATATGTTATAAACAATAAATATAAAAATAAGGTAAATACACTTTTACTCTCAGTGGTTTGTGACTTTTCAGACACGTGGTACACCGAATTTGATGCAGCATAAAGTAGACCTCAATGTGGGGATACCCCCACCACAGAGTCTAGTCCAGTCCTTCAGACATTTGACTTTCCTGTAACTTTGATCTTTTCTGGATCACAAATGTCTCGGACCAACAGATAGAAAGGGGCATAGACAAGGAGGTGGTAGTTTAGTGGTTGGCCTTTGGATCTGAAGGTCATGAGTTTAAAATCCCAGCTAATCCAAGCTGACACTCCTGGGCCCCTAAGCAAGGCCCTTAACCGCATAGCTGCTCATTTGTATGAAAGAGATAAATGTAAGTCGCTCTGGATAAGGGCGTCTGCCAAATGCTTAAAATGTAGAAAACCAGAAAACATATTTCCTTCATCATTTAGTGGCAGAGGCATAAACAACAACAAAATTGCTTCTTATA
This sequence comes from Silurus meridionalis, assembly GCF_014805685.1. Classification (NCBI taxonomy): domain Eukaryota; kingdom Metazoa; phylum Chordata; class Actinopteri; order Siluriformes; family Siluridae; genus Silurus; species Silurus meridionalis. The sequence continues at coordinate 22,680,910 of NC_060889.1, read as the reverse complement.
TATGAACCACACTGTATGTTGCAAAAAAACGTGTAAGCAATGCCATTAGAAGTTTACTAGAAGTTTGAAAAACAGATTTAATCACTGTAAATAATTCGCTGACTCCCTGTTCTTGCAGAGTTTCTTTAGAAAACACGCCCCTAGTGAAAAAGGACCTTATGGCATCAGCTCTGAGGTGATGGACACCTATGTGAAGAGCTGTGGTAAGACATTGTTTTGATTATTGAAAATGAAAATGGCCTAAGAAATGAGAAGTAGCTTAACATAGTGCTGTGCAGCTGTAGAGTATGTGGCCTGCAACTTGACTTTTTGCGTATTGTGTCTATATCAAAGCTGGCTACTGCGTCATCACCTATATTCTCGGAGTTGGAGACAGACACCTGGACAACCTGCTTCTCACTAAGACCGGTGCAGTTTTGCTTTTTACTTCATTCCATTTCATTTATTAGCTTTAATTCATAATAAAAGGCAATGGCAAATTGTGCATACATATAATGGAGCTCATTCAGATGGTGCTCATAGTTGAACCTTTCTTTCCTGCCTTAGGGAAGTTGTTCCATATTGATTTTGGCTACATTCTGGGGAGGGACCCCAAACCACTGCCTCCTCCAATGAAGCTGAGTAAGGAAATGGTAGAGGGCATGGGGGGCATGCAGAGTGAACAGTACCAGGAGCTTAGAAAACATTGTTACACAGCCTTCCTGCACCTGCGCAGGTACACACACACACACACACACACACACACACACACACACAAAATGACAGACTGGTGTTTTTCATAAGTTTAGTGTGCTTCAGAGGTGCAGTGTTAGTATTTGTGTGTTCATCTGTGAATCATCTCTGACAACTAAATCCTAAATAACACACAAAATAGCCACAGTTCTTCTTCTTTCTTTCAAGTTCATGTTATTAAACTGGTATTTTTATTTCCCTTCATTCTTTTAGTCTGGGTCTATAGTCTGGGTCTATAGGTAGTAGACTGAGCAATTTGAGTCTTAATGTGAAGTATGTTTTATAGCTTGCGTTTGTGTGTGTGTGTGTGTGTGTGTGTGTGTCTTTATCAGGTACTCGAACCTCATTTTAAACCTGTTCTCCCTCATGGTGGATGCCAATATTCCTGACATCGCGCTTGAGCCTGATAAGACAGTTAAAAAGGTGTGTTCAGTTATACTTGGTCCAGTCTATCATTCTCTATTTGATTGTGTTGAAGCCTCCTCCTGGAAAGACTAGGACGTTGACGTTCTCCTTTTCTGGTGTCCTTTCAGGTGCAGGATAAGTTCAGATTGGACCTGTCGGATGAGGAGGCGGTACACTACATGCAGAGTCTTATAGATGAGAGTGTGGGAGCTCTGTTTGCTGCCGTGGTGGAGCAAATACACAAATTTGCCCAGGTATGAAAGTAGATTAATTGTATAGGGCAGAGGTTCTTTAGGGGGTTTTGCATCCAGCAGTCCAATTAAAAGAATAAAATTCATAAAAATCTAATCATTAGAACCTCATTAGCGATTTATTTGCGAATATATGTATAAGCCGAATCCAAGTGCTTAAACATTACTCATTATTTAATGAGCAATTTGTTATTTTGGAACCATAAATTAACCATAAAAATTAATTTATCATCCATTTACAAAACACATTTGAATTAAAATGACCATTATATTGAGTCGACTGTGAGTCATAGAGATTTGGATGAAATCCACTCAGTTCGACAGAATTGAAAAGCTATAGGAACATATCAATAAATATTATAAAGCATAATAATCTAATAGATTTGGTACGTTTCCTCTGTGTGATTTTCCAGAATTGTAACATTTTAATTTATTATTAACATTATTTAGTTTTTAATCTGCTTCATTGATTAATGCTGTGTTTGTTTTTCTGACAGTATTGGCGAAGGTGAGGAGACGTGCTCTACGTTTCAAGCCCCAAACTTCCAGCTGGACACATTTTGCCACAGTAATGAAGATAAAACAAATGACCGTGGAGGACTGGAAGACAGAAAGGTGCCCAGGAGAGTCAGAAGGGTCCAAAGTGTGTGTGTAGGAAGCACCTAATTGAGAGATATTTAAGGAAATAACACAATTAGTTGTGCTGTTGTAGGTAAATAATCAGCAGCAGGGTAGTGAGAAGCCAAATTAGTATTACCGTTCTGTAGTTGATTATTTGTTGATAACAGCATGACACAAAAGTGTTTGTCCTTTTATACCACAGCCATTTGCCATGATTTGTATTAAAAATGTATAGATAACTGTGTGGAACATTTTGAGACGATTAAGTTCCTGTTATTGATTATGTTATAGCAGCTCTAAACACTAGCCTCTCTTTTTCTTGCTCCTCTTAAGAAACAGTATCAGGGCAAGTGCATTGTTATAAAATCTGTGATTTTAAATACAGACAGAACTACTCACAGAGCTGCTATAATAGGAAATGTAACATCGCTGTGGTTTAACTGCAGCTGCTTCATCAAGCGCAAATGGAAGCGTAGTCAGTTTAGAGCAAAATAATGTATATAATTGTTCTGTATAATGAACAGTCAATGTAGAATTTAATGAGCAACAGCTGTCTACAATTTAAAAATCATTGAATTACTTTTCCAAAATTGTTGGAGCTGTTGCTGTACTTAAATAAATTATAATAAAGATACGGACCTTAAACCCTACAGAGCAGTTTCTGATCAGCTTATCCTCGTACTCTCATTCTCTGGCATTAGGCTGTGTGTCTAAGCCGCCACTGAAGCACAGTGATTCAGTCTACTGGCGAAAAGAACTATTCAAATGCAGATACATATTGTTATAAAGATTAAAATGTATTTGTCGTATTATAAATGTTCAGCTATTCAGTTTCACACACCTCTGAATCAAGTATTCAACATTCTCTGATTATTTTTTATATTTTCCATATGTATTAGAATATATCAAACAAATTCACAGGTCCAATACAGACATATTAACAGCTACTAAACAAAAGGGATGTATATGTATTATAAAAAATATCAGTCATTTAATTCTTTTTTAATCATAGAAAGAATCGTGAGTTTGAAGGTGTTCACACAGCTTCTGTATAAAACCTCAATTAGGGGGTTTTTCATTTACTTTTTACCATCAGCTCTTACACGCTTGCTCTTGTTTTTCAGCGTGTTTTTTTCAGGGTTGTGGGTTGTGGCTTTATTAAAGCAGCACATTTTTCCTCCGCCACACTCCTGCTTTTCACTTTGGTCAACTCGAAACTTGACATTTAAAAGTGCACTAATGAGACCTGGCATCTTTTTAAAAAAAAAATGATTTTATTGATGCATTGCATACATTAGTGAGGTAATATGCACAGGCTTCTTTAAAATCGTACATGGCACAACACAATAAATACTGTCAAAATACAGCACAACAAAACATACACTACTTTCCCCCAGTCTCTGTAGCATAAATCAAACAGATGGCAGCATACTTTTGAGAACACTGAAAGGTGAGTCATTACAATTAAAGCTGTACACAGTCACAGGACAGATCCAAAATGCAGGACTGCTCCTTGGGGTCTCATTTTGGTTTGCAAAATACCAGCATCAGCATAAAGTGCATGCGAGTTGTTGGCCATGAAAATCCGAACAGGCAACAATGAGTCAGTGAGGATGAGGGGGGACTAAAGGGCAGGCTGAATGTGTGTGTACCCCCAACTCAACACCCCCACCACCAATGCACCACCACATTACCCCACCCCTTTCATATTTGCGCAGAAGAGAGTACGCAGGGGGTAAAACCAATAGTTGAGGATTTACGAGTGCTTACTGAAAATGAGTCACACTGCTGTATGAGTGTATCCCAAAATCAGCATCAACTTTGGATTGCGCTAACATCATCAACAGATTGACGGCTTTTGCATCTGATTTATTCCTCCATTAAATATAGTATAGTACTGAGGTGACAAAATGATTCCATATGCAAGTCTTATAGTATTTACTTATTTACTTTGAAGGAAGTAAAAAAAGAGAGGATGTTGCAGAAATTACAGGAACTAACCCGATCTGCATACATGAACATTACATGTTTACAGCTTTTGCCAGATACCCATATCCAGAGTGACTTGGGATGATCAGTTACACATTAATTACAGTTATACAACAAAGCAATTAAGGGTTAAGGTCCTTGCTCTTGATGAAAGATTTTTACCTGTAAGTAAATGTGAGATCATACTGAGCAACACTTGCCGTCTCATGCATGTCATGAGCATCTGTTAGCTTGTGACTGGCTAGAGCTTAAAAACAGCTTAAGAAATCAAAGTCTAATCTCTGTCACAATAAAGTGATGGAAATACTGTAAAAGAATGATCCGACTCGGTCTTGGCTAAATGTACACCAGCTACTCTAACAGAGCTTAAAGGAATCACAGAGTCCTCTGAAGAAAGAACATTCCCCAACAAACACACCATCCCTGTTTTGAGAGCAGGAAGTGATGACCAACGTGGCCACTGATAATAAACTGAAGGTGCAGGATCTGAAACACCATCTGTTTCAAGACCCCTGAAGAGGTAATCTGTGTCCACATTTTCATTATAAATCCGGTTTTGCAGAATGGTTGTGGTGTAATATCTGGCTTCAAGACTCTGCAAATGTGGATAAACTGATTGGGGCACAGATGATGTCCTCAAAAAAGATGTCTCAAGTGTGTTATTGAGAGAGATGATGGAGAGATAGGCAATAGATTCCTCTTCTTCAATGGCTGGCTGTCTGGGTTCATCCACAATAGAACCCTCCTGATCCAGACTCTGCACAGACATCTGCACAAACACAAATCTTTAATGATATCCGGGTTTACGCTTGCAATAGACCCAAATACTTATTCTTTGAGTGTATCTATGAAGTATACAACACCAGAGATTGAGGAAGTTTGAGATCTGTCGAAGCACACCAACTCCACCATCTCCTAAGCACCAAGCCAATAAGGAGAAGAAGAGCAATGAAGACACCGCACAATGCCAGGACCAGAAGGTTTGGATTTTCTGAAGGGTACAACACACATAAATGTGACTGGAACTGTAGTCATGACAAGCTCAGAAAATGCATTGTAAAATAACCCATTTTAAATGTTTGTTTGTTAAAAATAAAGAATCGATGGTAATAAAAAAAGAAGGTGACTTATGTCCTGACTGGACAAAGTAAAAAATAGATTTGCTCTTGTGCAGTCACCCCTAGCCGGCTTGTTACAAAACTAAATCTGCTGCAATGTGGCAGTCTCTAGTGTTAAGCACGTTAATGAACTGAACTGAGCACTGTTTACCCAGTAGTGGGACATGGATACACTGTGGGTCAGATAGAGGAGATGAAGCATAGTGGGCCACAGCGCAGTACTCCTGACCTGGAGAAAGCCCTAAAAACGGCAGCTTCCACGGACTTCCTTCCACCATCATAGTGTGAGTCTATGAGAAGAACAAACCAGTCAGATAGTGTAATGTTACAATTGAGCCCATTAGAGAGGAAATGCACTGGTGATAAATAACTAGCATTACATCAGCATTAACAACACATTAATGATTCAGCTGCTCAGCTCATGGTTATGCAAATGAACACCTTCTGTACTGCAGTTGATTAAATGCAGGGCCGTTTCTAGCCATTTTGGCAACCACTGGGTGACCACCTAGTTTGCCTATGCCTATATAAACAGTGCTGGGCTGATGCTACGATGCAATCCAGCTGATGTTTTGATTGTATACTTGTTAGGCTTTCGTCTTATATTTAATACCAGGTTAAAATAAGCTTCTGAAACACACTATTGCTATTTTATCCAGAACTTCTGGATCTTTAGCAAATTATGTATGTATTAAGACAGGGTGCACAGAGCACACAGGAAATCTGTCAGTTCACGCTATTCAATATTATTTCACAAACATGATTTACTTTAATAAAGTCTGTTCTACCTTTCTGTAAATTTTAGGCATTCAAATTGGAACATTTTAGTGACTATAGCATTAAGAGAGAAAAAAAGACATGGTTGAGTTGATCACCTGATTCTCATTCATATTATGTTTATTATAAAGAGTCACTGTTGTGTTTTGCGGCAGGATGTCAGTAATGGTGCAGCATGTTGGAGTATCCTTTTCATCACCCTCCTCCTCCTCATAGTCTTCGTCCTGGCAGACTACATTAGGAGCACAAGGAAAGATCACCTCCACCCAGAGCTGTTGCTCATTAAGATAGAGGGACAGCGACGGGGGGCTAAAACTTGCATTTGCTGAAGAAACACAAAAATACAACAAAGTCAAAACATGCCATAAAGGGTCTTACATATTACAAAAAATGACTTATGAATATTTTAAAAATGTCTTCAGAAAACATTGCAGGTGCAGAAAATGTGTGGACAGGACAGATCAAGCTTTCTGAGAGAGTGTTGTTATTGTAGAGAGGAAGCTAATAAATAATAAATAGCATAATAGGTACGAACGGTCTTTGACTGGGTCACAGAGCTCTGTTGAGGTCCAGTTCATGTTTCCATGTCCCTGGTTCAATCCCAACATGACAAAGTTAAAGAGTTCAAAGCTCTTGAAGACCTGAGACACATCACAGCTGTATGAGGAGATCTGGAAACAGTGGGAAACATTCTGCCACTCTGCCCTGCAAAAAACACACACACATGGCAAATTATAGTCCATTAAATAATACGAGTATTTGTATATTATTCAACATTTTTATGTACACACACACACACACACACACACACACACATTAATAGGAACACCTGTACACCTGCATATTTATGCAGCTACTGAATCAGCTAATAATGCGGCTGCAGGGTAATGCATTACGTATAGATACAAAATCTTCAGTTAATGTTAACAAATATCAGAATGAAGAAAAGGTTTGATCTCTGCTACCTCAACCATGGTGTGGTTGTTGGTGTCAGATGGTGTGGTTTGAGAATTGCAGAAAATGCTGAATTCCAGGAATTTGATTTGAGATGTGAGGACAATAACCTGGAACTCAACACCAAGAAGACGAAATAGGTCATTGTGGATAATAGACGAGCCGGCAATCACACATCAAGCTACCATTCACATCAACAGAGATGCTGTTGAATGTGTACCCAGATATAAGTTCATTGGAGTCCACATCTTTGAGGATCTCACCTGGTCTCTGAAATCTTCTATCCTGATCAGAAAGGCACAACGGAACCAGTTTTTTCTGAGGAGACTGTACCATTGAGAGCATCCTCACTAGCTGCATCTCAGTGTGGTACAGCAGCTGCATTGCTTCGGACCGTAAAGCTCTTCAGAGGGTGGTGAATACTGCCCAACGAATCATCACCACTCAGCTTCCCACCTTGGAGAACAATAAACGCTGTCTGTAAAGGGCGAGGGGCATCATCAAATATACCGCTCACCCCAATCATGGACTATTCACCCTTTTCCCATCAGGATGCTACAGTTGCCTCAGATCCACACAAACAGACTGAGGTATTTTCTGTGGCTTTTACTGCACTGAACAGCTGAATCAATACTGCATCCTCACTTTCTGTGTAACTGCATTTCATTGGCTCTGTCCATGTATCTTGCACAACTACAATAAAGTTGAATCTAATCTAAAAAAAATTATAATTTCAAAGCACAGCATTCAAACTCAGTTTACACACACACACAAAAAAAGAAGATCCACAGAGGTCAGAGGATAATGGCCAGATTGGTTCTAGATACCAGAAAGAATAATGAGAACTCAAACAACACTCAAAATATCAACCTTTAATATAAATGGGCTACAACAGCAGATCATCACATTGGATTCCACTACTATAAGCCAAGAACAGGATTCTGGGGTCATCAATAGCATGGGTTAATTCACCTGACCAGTAAAAATCTGTTTTTCAGTATTCATCTGTCCAGTTTCATTCTGTTTTCGTTTTTGGGCTCTATTTGCATGATCGTATGCGGTCACATGATTGACTGACTGGTAACTGCATGAGCAAGCAGGTGTACAGGTGGGAAACCCCATTTCATGGTGAAATTGTGATAGTTTCTACTATATATATATATATACACAAAATATACACTTTTCTAAACCTATTTCTCTTTGACACATTGCTTTCCAACTGCTAATCCTGACACTGTACGAGGATATCACCCTTAACTAACAAGACTTTATACATTTTTGGGTGTAAATGTTTGTTATACTGGCCAAACATGATTGATCAAGTCAAGATTTTTCCCTATCAATCGGAAGTATATTTGTTGTGACAAAAAGTTGAGGTGTCAAAGCATGTTAAATGTAAATTCTGTGCAAAGCCAAGCAAGTAAAACATTTTATATATATATATATATATATATATATATATATATATATATATATATATATATATATATATATATATATATGAAAAATAAGCATTTTAATATATAATTTTATGTAACATTTCTTGTATATTTTTGATTACTGCAAAAAAAAAATTTATACATTTTTTAAGATTGAATGAGCCTTCCAAGCTTTCCATTTCCATTTCCATCTATTGGCAGAAAAAGAATTCTCTATAGAAATAATTGCTTAAAATTAGAAAATTATTTGTCAAAAGTACAAAAATATTTTAAACTTAAATTTCATTAAAAGAAATAATATATTATATATTCATTTTTTTTGTTTGTTTGTTTTTGCAGGGGATGTTATAGGGTTTTTATTCATTCCGCTCCCAAGATATGAGTAAATCTAATAGCTATTGTACATTACACTACAATAATGTACTACATAAAGTCTAAATAATAATAAATGATTGTACTTGGGATTTATTCTATTGAATGATGCAGATTTTATTTATTCCTTACTTGAACATGACCTGAATAATATGTCCATTAAAAAATAAAATAAAAATAAAATGATAATGACTTATCATTATTATCATCATTACTACTTTTTAAACCCCTCTGGACAGCAGCAGGGGTAATGAAGAGGAGCGGAAAGGGTTTTAAGCAACACACAATTGTTAAATCTTTTGCTACAGGAATTACACTATTTGTTTGCCTTGGGTTCGTTTTTTTTTTTTACTATATTGTGGAGACCTAATGACTTTTCTAACACATTACCATGCTGAATCTGACTGATGTACTCCATTTCCTCAGAAATGTTCATTTGACTCATCTCCCTTCACACAGGTATGGCTGAGTCAAAGGAAACTAAAACAAAGGGTTTTTTTGTTTTTATTTTTTTTTCTTCTTCTCATTTCTGCAATAACGAGGAAAGATACGCATAGAGATTGTGCCTCTGCCGTGGCCATGAGTTAAACCACATGCGAGTTTCACATCACGTCTCATGCACACTGCATCCCAGCTGCCGCTTCTTCACTCACTCACTTTTCCACTATCCAGCATGTGTGCACACACACAAGAGTGTGTCTCTTACACACTCTCATTGCAGTCACCTCGAAACATCTCAGGCTTTATAACCAGCTAGGTATTTAGTGTCTTTGGCCACCGTATGAGAAGTAATTGTATCTAGAGCACTTTATGTAGCTGCACTAATCGGTGCAAAATTGAAACTATGGCTAACCACTCATACGTATCGAGTGCATGCGTATCTCACCCACCCTTGAATCTTTGTCTGGACAGTGAAGGTTGTGGTGGTGGTGTTAATATCAGAACAGCTCCAATGCATGTGACAGCCTAAATCCTGAACCCTCACTCGGGTAGTGCAAGAAGAGAACGAGGGGCCTAACACACACACACACACACACACACACACACACACACACACACACACACACACACACACACTTTTTTAATGACAATCAATACATGTCTAAGTCAACCTAAAACCACTTTTTATAATTTGGAAAATAATCTAAATTAAAAGAACTAAATAAATCCACTCACCTACATTCAGCACTAAAGAAATAACCAGCACGATTACAGGAACAGCCCACATAACTACACACAAAAAACAAACAAACACTGATCCTAATATCATGCTGCCATACAGTGGATTACTCAAACCGAACCATAGATACAATATACAGTTTACATTCCTTTAAAAAAAAAAAAAAAAAATTTTTTTATATTTCCCTCTTTTTAAAGTACTTACCTGAAGAGTAGAAGAGTATAATAACCTCACCTTAACCAGGACGGGTGACAACCAAATACAACCACACAATAAGTGCTACAAAACTGTCATCATACCAATCATACCAGAGAGAGAGAGAGAGAGAGAGAGAGAGAGAGAGAGAGAGAGAGAGAGAGAGAGAGAAACAGCTCTCTCTAGTGGAATTAAGCAAATTCTTTTCTTTTCTGTTTTTCTCTTTTAATGCAATATCCTTTATAAAATAACATTGAAACAAACTTTTACATCTGCATTTTTCTCCAAAACAATACCAAACTATAACATTCATATATATATATATATATATATATATATATATATATATATATATATATATATAAAACTTCAGGTGCCATTTCAGAAAAGCAAGGCATTAAAGACCATTCAGAAAATAAAATAATTTACAACTCAAGATCAGATTTGTCTCTTTCTTTAAATACAAAGGCATAGTTACATACACAATGCTCAGCACCTCCTAATTATATTGTACACATTAACAGCTCAGCTGTGCAATAATTTTTTTCTTTTTTATACAATATTCTCAGTTTTCTCAAGGAAATGTCCATTAAACCATTTGAAAGTCATAAACTAAGCCCCAGCACAATTCAACACTTTTTGAGCAATGTGCAACAGCAGCAGGTTTTAAGGCGCAGGATAAATGTGCAGTGTCCTCGCTCATGCGGTTCACCCTTAATTGTGAGAGCTGTGTGCAGGAGGTGAAGATGGCTGCACTCTGCACAGCAGCTCCCTCGTGGTCGAATCACCGTTTAAGTTCTTGTAGGGGTTGTGGCGCGTGCCCCGGTAGCACATGGAGGGAAAAGAGAATCCTGCGAGGCAGCAGGCTGAACATGCTACAACCTCATCCTGTTCTGGAGGGGTCACAGGGGTCGTGGAACCATTGAAACCGTTGGCAGGAATATTCAAAGGTTGCAGTGGGCTGTTGTTGTTGTCGAAATCAGGTATAGGGGGTACAAATGGAGGTCTGTTAGATTCAGGTGGGCTCCAGCCATTGGTGAGGCTTTTGGGTGAATCACATGGTGTATTTGGAGAGCTGATGCAGTCCATGGCTTCCTCGATACTCCCCTGAGTCAGATGATCTATGGACATTAACTCAAGATCTATGGGAACACCAGAGTCGTCCGCTTGGTGTGTGTAGTCCTTCAGCTTGTCCGTGCAATCCTCCACTACCAGTTGTTCATGAATCAAGTTTTTTATGGTCCTGTGCTCATTCTCAGGTTCATTCAGTAAATTTAGACCATCTGTGTGAGAACAAAACACTTGATCCTGTTCAACTTCTGTGTAAATGTTCGCCATACTATCACTGTCCACACGGGGAAGATCAGCAACACAAGCTGCCGTTGTTAAAGTTTTTGTAGGTGTTGCACTTGGGGGAGCATTACTGTTTGTGTTACTGCTTAATGACTGGATGTCCTCCGGTGTGCAGGGCAGAGACTGGCAGCGTCTATGGGACCGGGATGGTGCTTTCTCACAGGGGGTGGGGCTGCATGGATCAAGGGGTGGGGGCAGGGTAAAGGTGAGCGAGATGACCGATTTGCTGGGGGTGTCAAAAAGTTTAATACGGCCGCCGTTGAGGTCGTGCCTTTGGGAGAAGGGGTTGACGCGAGCCGGTGTACTCTGGACAGGAGATACATCTGATTTACTCGAAGACAGCTGATCTTCCACCATGGCACCCAAAGATGATCTTCTCATGCTCGGGGACTTGGAACTAGGAGTAACTGGTTCTCCTAAAAACAAACAAAACAGAGGTCAGGCCGAGGACAACATGCAGTCATCATGTAAACATCTTGTGGTGGAGATTATTGTATTCTGGATAAATAGTTACAATACAGTAACCACATACTTATACAATATATTACAAAACCTTTATACATGACTAAACATCTCACATATATGTGGGTCTTCCTCAAACTGTCAAATGTTGAAATACAATGTAGCATAGCAGTTGGGGTTTAAGGACCTTACTCAAGGGCTTGGTGTTGAGGGGATCTGAACTCACAACCTTTGTAATCAGAAGTCCAACATCTTAACGTCTGAGCTAATACTTGCCCTTAGAAAATGACCTGGACCACTGACTGCACCCTAGGCCCAACCCCAAATACAAATGTAGAGCCCTCCGAGAAGCTGAGGTTATTATAACAGCAAAATTACATCTGGAATGGGATGTTTAACAAGCATCTAGGACTGTAGTGGTCAGGTGCCCACAAACTTTGGCCACATAATGTATTAACAAAGTATTCTTAGTTTAAAAGCTTTAATAGACAACAACATCTAAAATATGTCAAATGTGATTATGTCTAGGAAATAGATATTTTCTACCTTCCTACACAATTTTTTATTCATTATTACAAGTTCACTAAATAACTATTTACACCATGATCAGTATTAGCACTTCTTCAACACTGCATTCCCATAAAGCTCCAATGAATACAGTCCATAAAGAATTAATTTGTTCAACCCCCCTTCCCATATTTTTGATATCACAGACAATCTCTCAACCCTCAAAATCCTTTATAACGACTTGGTAGACACAAAGGAACACATGTGGGCATGTTCATGTATACACAGCTTAGGAACATTGATTTTGCCATGAAAAGGTGTATATTTAAAAGGTAGAGAGAATATTTTTGCTGGCTCACCCTCCACAGGTCCCATCTGCACCGTCTGCTGCCCAGCACTGATTCTCCCCAACTTGACCACTATCTCAGAAAATGGAGGGCGACTTTGTGCCTTCATCTAAGGAGAAAAATATGGCAAGGTTTTAAACGAGTAGTCATGGTGGCTGTCAGAACAAACATCACTTAAACTTTCTTATATAAAAGTGACAGAAAACCTTTTAGCCCATTTAAACATGTATTGAAACTTGAGGTAAGAACAGGGGCATCAATCACTTCAAATTAAAATTTCAACAGTAATAAACAACTATAATATATATATATATATATATATATATATATATATATATATATATATATATATATATATATATATATATATATATATACACACATCCTATAAGTT